>NC_050186.1:6477875-6512875 GCF_008315115.2 Sander lucioperca
GACCACCGGAGGAAAATAGGAGAGGGTCATGTCTTTTTATTTTTTGCTGAGGGGAGGGTCATCCAACATTTTTTAGTCTGGGCAGGGGGGTCACCCAACTTTTTTATTCATGAAAAGAGCAAAATTTCAAAGTGGCTTGTTTGGTGCATATTTATCCATGTAGCTCTCAGTCTCGGCCCCCTAGCAGATGGTCTGACTGCATACTTGGAGTTTGCTGGGGGGGAGGAGGAGCACTGCCCCCCTGGTGGCTCAAACGGGTAATTGCATTGTTTAAAAAATGAGTGGAATAATTACATCTGGCATGGCCAGATATTAAATAAATAAATTAAGTAACACAAAACAACTAAATGGTGATAGGTAATACATCAGAGTTCAAAAAAATATTACCTGGCTGACGATGGGAGCAGCAGGACACAAAAAATGAAAGTTACTGTTGCACTAGTCTGGACATCTTGCCATGCCAACCTTGCAATAAAGGTTTCCTAAATGCCATCTATATACATGTGATGTCAGCGTACTAATTTATTGCGGGTTTTGTGTAGATTTGGACTTTTATACGTTTATTCCACTTTGTTTAAACGGTGAAGTGGAGAGGCCTCGCTCACCTGTTTGGAGCTGGCTGGTGAATGTGACGCTCGTATCGGCCTTGCTGGATACACCGTGTCATTTACCTTTTTGTGGATCTCCTGATCGCTGTGGATTACTTTTTTTTCGTGTCATTGGATTACGGCAAAATGCGGATCTTTTTTTCTCAACGTGTCTTAACGTTTTATGGTGTGACTGTGCTTGGTTTCTGCGTTTGGAGAGGCATCTCAACAGACTGGAGGTCCAACACTGATTGTTCACTGTTACATTTTAGTTGAATTTAAGCGTCTGTCTGTTGCGTTCCAAAACAGCCGTGCCGCGATTGGATTTCATAAGGGCGAATTGTTAAATACAATGTAACTTAAAATCTGCTTTAAAAATAAACATATATGTTTTGGAATATAATGTTCAGCTTCGGCAGCTTTACCTATGTGCTAAAATATACAATGATGATAGTGACAAGTCCATAGCAACCAGTGTTGAATTGGTTATATCCCAGCGTCCTTTGCTGAATGGTCTCAATGTTTTATTGTTTTATTTCACGTGAATACTAGTTTACTAGAGGAGTAACTTAGTATTTGAAGTAATACAGTAATGCAGGAAGTGTGCATTTAGTTTCCATGCTTATTGTGTTTCCACAACAATGTTAGTGAGTAAATCTACTGAAATGGCCCCCACACCATAACAGAGGAGTGGGATGTGTAAGATGAGAATGCAGAGGTTAACTCTTGTACATCATGGCTGTAAAAATCAAATGGTATCTGTACTTCTTTGCTAAGTGCAAACTTGCATGCGAGGAGAGGGTCATGCCTCTTTTTCAGATCGTTTTGGAGGGTCATAGGAAAATTATTACTGATGAGGGGAGGGTCACGTCTTTTTAGGTTAGAGACCACAAAACTCCTCCGGTGGCCCCTTAATTAAATAACGAGCAGTCCCTTAGTATTCTATGCATTAAAAAGGTATGTATAGTTATCACATTGTAAAGCTCTTTACTGTGCAATGCATTCCTACATTTGTGTTAATAGTATTGTGTAGTGACTGCTGGGGATGGGAATCTCTCTCTCTCTCTCTCTCTCTCTCTCTCTCTCTCTCCACGTAATTGTAGCCCCAGTTTAATATAAAACTTCATTTTATACAATATATGTAGTAGGGGGTCCCTGTTCCGTCCCTCTCTCAGTTAAGGGGTCCTTGGCTTAAACAACGTTGAAGAGCCCTGCTTTAGGGTATCTGGAGCGTAAATATTTTGAATAGCTCAAGTAGAAAAACACCACTATGATCAGATGAAATATACCATCTGAAAGCTGTGGCTGCTTTTATCTGCAGCTCTTCCCTCTGCTGGTAGAACTGACTGTTTATTTTTAGCCCGAGTGGCTGCAGAGGAAACTGAAACCTCCCCACAACCCACACGACACAACATTTTCAGGCTTTTAAAATGTTTCTTATCTTGTAGTTTTTCTTCTGCGCCTTCTTTAATATAAAAAAAAGGTTTTGTCACTGTCTCTCTCTGTCTCTGCAGCTCCTGTTTCCTACTCCTCTATTATACATGTTCAGTCAGTGTCAGCGGAATATTTCATTACATCTGTCATCTTTTAATCTTGTAATGGAGGAATTCAAGCAGCTATATGGACATCAGCTAAACGGTATGAGAAGCCGCCTAGGCCAAAATTGAATATTGCACTTGCACATACATATATACTGGTACTAACCACTTTCACATACATATACAGTATACTTCACTAACATATACATATATACTGATACTAAACACCTGCACATACATACAGTGGTGCTCATAAGTTTATGGTTGTATTTCAGTTAGCCTAATAGCTGGTTTGATTTGCATTGAGAGATGATTTTATGGAAAGTACCCCATGCCAATCTCTAGGTATGGTGAAGGGTATGTGATGATGTGGGGGTATGGTGAAGGGTATGTGATGATGTGGGGGTATGGTGAAGGGTATGTGATGATGTGGGGGTATGGTGAAGGGGATGTGATGATGTGGGGCTATTTTAATTCCAAAGGCCAAGGGAACTTTATCAGGATGCATAGTATCCTGGATCCATGAAATAACTGGCCTTTCAAAATAAAAATCTGCCTGCCTCTATGGGAATTTAACATAGGGGTGTACTGACTTATGCCCCCTGTATTTTAAGGAAGAATCTTTTTTTTTTTTTTATTTATTTATTTATGATACATTATTCATTCACAAAGAAAATTGGTGTCCTTAAAGGTTGGATTTTTCCAAATATTTTTATTCAAGGCATTAAGATCAATTTCCCAAATATGATTTTTTTATTCCTCTGTTTAGTCAACTTTAGCATGGGTTCATAAACTTATGAGCACCACTGTATATATTTCATTAGCACATACATATATAGTGGTACTAAACACTTGGACATACACCAGTAGTATATATGTACCGTATGTAGTTACTGCAAACATGTTTGAGGCATTAAATAAGTAAAAAGGCATGGGAGAAATTATCCTTTTCCTACAACAGAAGATGTTTTGCATTTTTACCAAAATCTACCCTTAAACTTTAAGAAACATTACCAACCTTCCCTTTGTTTTAGAGGACAGCTTATACAAAGCTCAACAGTTATTAGCTCTTTAAAAATGTCTCAATGTTTCATCAAAGGACTTAGGGTTACAGTATGTATGTGCAAGTGAAGTATTTCATTCTGGCCAGCAGCTTGTCATATAAACATCTGGTGTGATCGAGGTATCTAGCACGTTTGGAGTCAGCGAAGTGGCCACAGAAAATATGAAAAGTACCGATGATGACGGTGTTGTCGTCGGCGATGAGCATCTTGCTGTGGACGTAGATGAGCTCGGTGACCAGCTTCCCCTCCAGCTCGGCGTGAGTCCTCAGACCGGCGAAGGAGATGAAGTTGATCCACTGGTCGTCCACTGGAAACCACAAACAGACAGTCAGAGTCCCAACACGGGAGGAGATCGGTCGCAGCACAGATTTGAATTTAAGTTTTCAGTTCATGCAATCATCACGACGCAATGAACGACACTTAAAGCGCATTATTGTCTTTTCCTTCATTCATAAGAACAAATCTTGAGTCTCTGCACGTTCATATTCATTAAGTACTAAAATAAACCTGAAGTAAGAAGTTAAAACTAAGAAAAAAAAACTAAAATCATAAAGCCTCTGTATGTACAGCTGGAGGGCGTGTACAGTATGTCTAACCTACAATATAGGAATCATTTATGAAACCTTTGATTTTAGTCTGTCATTAAAGCTCAGCTGAATCCGACTAAAACCCAATTCTGACCCAAATGCACACACACAAAACCACATATATGACAGAAAACACATGCATGAGCCCAAAATAAAAGACATGCTCATCTGTATTCTGATATTATGTTTTTTTTTTAGATCAGTTGTGCCTTTAATCTCCCGGCTGGGACGATATGCTTTGGCCCCAATTTGATTCTTTCACGATGTGTGGGGGCCGATTGGATTTGTATAGCGGTTTTCATTCATTGCGATACACGTTTAGGGCGTGTCCGAATCCGCTTTTGCTAGTTTAACGGCGGAAAAAAGGGTCCGTGCGCTGGGCACATGGTTCATGTTAAAGGAACACGCCAACTTATTGGGAATTTAGCTTATTCACCGTAACCCCCAGAGTTAGATAAGTCCATACATACCCTTCTCATCTCCGTGCGTGTTGTAACGCTGTCTGACGGCTCCAGAGGCATCAGGCCAGCACATAACATGCAGGTAACTGGTTCCAGTAATCCTACTGCTCTGAATAAGTGACAAAATAACGGCAACATGTTCCTATTTACATGTTGTGATTTGTAGAGTCACAGCGTGTACAAATAACAACGTAACATGAGACACAGCCATCTTCTAACCGTATACAAACCGGGAACTATATTCTCAGGCGGAAGAATATAGTACTTGGGCGGAATGATTTGCTTTGCAGCAAGCCTGTCTGAATATAGTTCACGGTTTGTGTACAGTTAGAAGATGGCTGTGTCTCATGTTACGTTGTTATTTGTACACGCTGTGACTCTACAAATCACAACATGTAAATAGGAACATGTTGCCGTTATTTTGTCACTTTTGTCACAATTGGGAGCAGTAGGATTACTGGAACCATTCACCTGCAGGTTCTGTGCTAGGCTAAGCTACCGGTGGAGCCGTCAGACAACGTTACAGCACGCACGGAGATGAGAAGGGTATGTATGGACTTATCTAACTCTGGGGGTTACGGTGAATAAGCTAAAGTCCCAATAAGTCGGCGTGTTCCTTTAAAGAAGGAAAAGAAAATCTCAATACTCAATACTTGTAGAATCACAATGAATGAAAACCGCTATACAAATCCAATCGGCGCCCACGTATGGGCTTGACGGTTTGAAAGAATCAAAGTGGGGCCAAAGCATATCGTCCCAGCCGGGAGATTAAAGGCACAACTGATCTAAAAAAAAAGCTAAATTCCCAATAAGTTGGCGTGTTCCTTTAACATGAACCATGTGCCCGGCGCACGGACCCTTTTTTCCGCCGTTAAACTAGCAAAAGCAGATTCGGACACGCCCTAAACGTGTATCGCAATGAATGAAAACCGCTATACAAATCCAATCGGCCCCCACACATCGTGAAAGAATCAAATTGGGGCCAAAGCATATCGTCCCAGCCGGGAGATTAAAGGCACAACTGATCTAAAAAAAAAACATAATATCAGAATACAGATGAGCATGTCTTGGCTCATGCATGTGTTTTCTGTCATATATGTGGTTTTGTGTGTGTGCATTTGGGTCAGAATTGGGTTTTAGTCGGATTCAGCTGAGCTTTAATGACAGACTAAAATCAAAGGTTTCATAAATGATTCCTATATTGTAGGTTAGACATACTGTACACGCCCTCCAGCTGTACATACAGAGGCTTTATGATTTTAGTTTTTTTTTCCACCCCTGGTGTCGAGTATTTTTTGAAAGTTTTCTTAGTTTTAACTTCTTACTTCAGGTTTATTTTAGTACTTTATGAATATGAACGTGCAGAGACTCAAGATTTGTTCTTATGAATGAAGGAAAAGGCAATAATGCGCTTTAAGTGTCGTTCATTGCGTCGTGATGATTGCATGAACTGAAAACTTAAATTCAAATCTGTGAAAATGTGGCTGCATACAGCCAGTGCAACATCGGCCCACAAGCTCACAGTCCAACAGTGGAAACTGGGGATGCACCGAATCCAGATTTTTGGGGTTTGTCCGAATACTGAATCCACTGGTTAAGATTCTGCCAAATCCGAAATCGAATACCGAATCCTCGTCCCATCCTCAGTCCATGAACACAGTAAACACATTAATGAAGTAAACAGTGACTGTCCTTCCTTTGCCGTACCTGAAGTTGCTGCATTCTGGCTGCTGTCTGTAGATTCCTTCATGCACAACTCGTATTCTTTCGGATGTTTCATACCAGATGTTGTAACAGCGGTGATGTTGTGTATAGTTTAGGGTCCTCGCCACCACCAGACTAATCAGCATTGACGATTGAACATGTAGCTGGACTTGAATGGCCTTCTTTTGACTGAAAGTACTGCCAAACTACACTTTTTCTGCTCACGAGTTCCATTTTCACTTTCTCACAGCCTATTGCATTGAACGCTCCACCTACGTAAACACCTTCCCGTAATCAACGGCGCCGTCATTACATCGACCAGCGTAGCGAGCGTAGTGCGTAGGGTTCGGTGGTAAAAAATTCTAAGGTTCGGCAGAAACCCAACCCCGTCAATAAGCCCAATATTCAGCCGAATCCGAAGCCAAATCCTGGATTCGGTGCATCCCTAGTGGAAACACAAGGTTCTCTGACTTACTCTCTTTTTTGAGCTGGGAGATGATAGAGTGCTCTCCTCTGTTCATGGTCCTGCAGGGGACGGAGGGAGAGAGAGTTGAAAGAGCAGCACATCCACATTCCTCACAATACAAGCCTCTGTGTGTCGCTGTGTTTGACAGGGGAGGGCCAATCCAGTGTTTACTCAAGAATACAGGCAATGAATGTCAGCATCGAAAGGAATGGCACACACACACACACACACACGTATGTACAGGGTTTACAGCACTGTTGTTAAACAGTTAGGGTGTGGTTGTAATCTATCACTGGCTCCTTCCACTAACCCTCAACAAACAAACTCAAACAGCAGGTGGCTTCATGGCAGCTTTCTCGTAACAGGAATACACACACACACACACACACACACACACACACACACACACACACCTGTAGTTGAAGTGCATGATGGCCTGGAGGGCGCTGCCCCCTCCGGTGTTGATGTCTCCCTCGAAGCCCGGCAGCAGAGGCGTCACCACGTACACTCTGTACCTTTTACCCTCCCTAAAAACATTTTAAACCAGACAGAGACGACATTAGTATATATTTCTTTATTTGACAGCTAGTAGGAGTCAAAAACCAAAGGCACAGTGAGGACGGAGGAGCGAGAACAACTCCTCAGATGCTGACTCAGATTATCAGAACGAATAAGGAGCACCACACCACGTTCAGTGTTGTGGAGGCCGAGATCGGCTGACGCAGTGAATCAGTCTGGCTCTTATCTTTTGTTTGGGAAGTTTAGGAAGCGGACGCTTCAGTTCATCCGATCTGAGTATACAATCATAACGACCTTCTAAATAACCGCATAGTTTAACAGGCTTACAACACAATGGATTCATTCAGAGACGGAGAGAGCAGAGAAACTGGAGCGAAAGAAGACACAGCTTTATTTCAACACTCCCAACCAGCAATGTTTTCCTTAATATCAGCTTACAACAACACTAAGAGAAACAAGACAGACAAACATTTAGAAAAGCCACTCTGGATTGTTTATACTGAATAAGTGTGTGTGTGTGTGTGTGTGTGTGTGTGTGTGTGTGTGCTTGCTTTACTATATTCGTGGGGTCCAAAAACCGGGGAATACAGTATACTTGTGGGGTCTGCACAGCCCAAAATGCTGGACCCCACAAGTTTAAAGGTCTGTTTGAGGGTTAAGACTTGGTTTTAGGATTAGGGTTAGAATTAGGTTATGGTTAGGGTGAGGGTAAGGGTTAAGGTTAGGCATTTAGTTGAGATGGTTAAGGTTAGGGTAAGGGGCTAGGGAATGCATTATGTCAATGACGGGTCCCCATAAAGATAGTGAAACAACCGTGTGTGTGTGTGTGTGTGTGTGTGTGTGTGTGTGTGTGTGTGTGTGTGTGTGTGTGTGTGTGTGTGTGTGTGTGTGTGTGTGTGTGTGTAGTTTGTTTTCCTGCGTTTAGTGCAGGATGTATTACCTGGACAGCAAAACATTACAGAGAAATAGGGAAACACTTAAATTAATCTTCACAGAGGCACGATATATGATACAAAATCAGTCTATTAGGTCCATATACTGTGTGTGTGTGTGTGTGTGTGTGTGTGTGTGTGTGTGTGTGTGTGTGTGTGTGCGTGCACAGGTCCTGTGGTTCTGGTAAATCATTTTATGATAAGCCAGAGAGCACATACACAGAGACAACGTGTGACAATCATTTCAAGGTAAGGCTTAATATACACAGCAGCTATACAAAAGTTTACAAAGTGTGTGTTACTCTAATTAAATATTTGCGTGTGTGTGTGTGTGTGTGTGTGTGTGTGTGTGTGTGTGTGTGTTACCTATGTGCTCTGATGATGCGCTCTGCAATAGCATCTCCTATCTTGTTGAAAACGGTTTTGTTGTCTGCACAGCTGATGAAGAACTGATTCTGCAAGACAAACACACACACACACACACGCATACATAAATGAACAACAACGTTCATTTGTTGAAATGACTTGTCTTGAGTCACATTTCTACGCTGCAAAATGACAAAAACAAATGTCTTTTGCATGTCAGACTAAAATTCATTCTTCAATTGCTTTTCTAGAAACTAAGGAATAAGCAGTTTATACAAAGTGTTACCTGTTGAAAAGATCCCTGAAATAAGTAAAAGGCCAACAAAACCCAGGGACCATACATATGGCAGAGAAACTAGCTAGGAAGTCATGTTTCTCAAATTAAATCTCTTTTAAGAAATCAGATCACTGCAGAAAGCCAACGGTAAACCACATAGGTATGTGCTGATTAAAAGAATGAGGAAAAACATGACAATAAATTATACCTGCAAGGGTTGGCAAGTGTTTCTTTTGAAAGCCAGTCACAGAACTGAACCAGCTTTAAATATTTACAAGGAAACGGCACACCCCCATTCTTCATGAACTACCCACCAGTTGTGTGTATTAACTGGCTGCAAAAAGCTCCTTTCTGCCAAGCTTGAGGCAAAATTGTTGCAGCTTTGGTTACCTGAAGTTCAACAAAACCCTTGCACTGGTTTAGAACAGGAGCGTGCCTATGTTCCCACAGCCCTATGGTCCCACAGCCCTATGTTCCCACAGCCCTATGGTCCCACAGCCCTATGTTCCCACAGCCCTATGGTCCCACAGCCCTATGTTCCCACAGCCCTATGTTCCCACAGCCCTATGGTCCCACAGCCCTATGTTCATACATCCCTATGTTCCCACAGCCCTATGTTCCCACAGCCCTATGGTCCCACAGCCCTATGTTCATACAGCCCTATGTTCCCACAGCCCTATGGTCCCACAGCCCTATATTCATACAGCCCTATGTTCCCACAGCCCTATGGTCCCACAGCCCTATGTTCCCACAGCCCTATGTTCCCACAGCCCTATGGTCCCACAGCCCTATGTTCATACAGCCCTATGTTCCCACAGCCCTATGGTCCCACAGCCCTATGTTCCCACAGCCCTATGTTCCCACAGCCCTATGTTCCCACATTTCTAAGATAAAAAATTAGGCCCTATGTTCCCACAGTTCCCACATTTCTAAGATTTTTTTTCCAAAATTACGCCCCATGTTCCCACATTTCCTTTTTCATAAATTTGTATCAGATTTTATTCCCCTAACCCTAACCCTAAAAAATCTTTTAGGATAGGGCTTAAATTGAAGGGAACACAAGACCTAATTTTGAAAGTGTCCTAGAAATGTGGGAACATAGAGCTGTGGGACCATTAGGCTGTGGGAACATAGGGCTGTGGGACCATTAGGCTGTGGGAACATAGGGCTGTGGGAACATAGGGCTGTGGGACCATTAGGCTGTGGGAACATAGGGCTGTGGGACCATTGGGCTGTGGGAACATAGGGCTGTGGGACCATTGGGCTGTGGGAACATAGGGCTGTGGGACCATTAGGCTGTGGGAACATAGGGCTGTGGGACCATTGGGCTGTGGGAACATAGGGCTGTGGGACCATTGTGCTGTGGGAACATAGGGCTGTGGGACCATTAGGCTGTGGGAACATAGGGCTGTGGGACCATTAGGCTGTGGGAACATAGGGCTGTGGGACCATTAGGCTGTGGGAACATAGGGCTGTGGGACCATTGGGCTGTGGGAACATAGGGCTGTTGGACCATTAGGCTGTGGGAACATAGGGCTGTGGGAACATAGGGCTGTGGGACCATTGGGCTGTGGGAACATAGGGCTGTGGGAACATAGGGCTGTGGGAACATAGGGCTGTGGGACCATTGGGCTGTGGGAACATAGGGCTGTGGGACCATTAGGCTGTGGGAACATAGGGCTGTGGGACCATTGGGCTGTGGGAACATAGGGCTGTGGGACCATTGTGCTGTGGGAACATAGGGCTGACCCTGTTTAGAACTGTGGTTAAACTGTGGGACCGGCAATGCTGCTGTTAGATGGTGCTTTTGTTCCGGCTGTACAGGAGACGGTTAAGTACCTCTATGTAGATGAAGTGTTGGCTGTTCTGGATGGTGTGGACGTAGGCGTTGTGGATAGACTCCTCGTGGTATTTGATGCCAGCGGACCAGTCACAGGCCGAGCGAAGGATCTGAGGGAACGGAGACCAGTGAGTTTGGGAGGGACAACAGGAAACATTTGTGTAAATAAAAGCTTCAACTTGCACTTTGCAAACAGGAAAGTAAGTTTCATCTTCGACAAAATATTTGTGTTTGGCTCTTGAGACTCTGCAATGTGATAGTACTCCACTTATTTCTTCACCGGAGAGGAGCAACAAAACAAAATACTTTTCTGACACAATTCTATACAACATACTAAATGAGTAATGTAAAAGTAAAAGAAAAGCTAGACTTTTCTTGCGTTAGCATATAAAGAAATTAACATTACCTTTATGGTTTTGTCCCAAAAGGTAATGATACAAGACGTACACAAGCAGACAACCATTGGAAAAATATGGCGTTGTATGCTTGAAGTGTTTTACTAAAATATTCTGTACTTACATACTTTTTCTTTATTACTTTCAGTGCGTACCGCAGCTGCCCTAACAAAGTACGTCCTGTAATAATAATAATAAAAACTACTAAATAAAAGGCAACCACAGAAGTAAAACACTCAAATAGAGACTACATAGGATGCACAACACACATTACAGGACAAAGTGCTTTCAAATCAGGTGAGTTTTTAACAGCTTCTTATTAAAACCAGCGTACCATAGTATAATGGTAGTATGGGTATTGGAAGGCAGGGTACGTTTCCTTGGTGCATTGCATTTTGGGACACCAGCACACTCAGTCAAGCAGATTTAGTAGACCTAATTACAATGTTTGTTAAACTATAGCGGCGCTGAGCAAACGGGGACAATGAACAGCTGGATATACTCTCGTCATTCTTTTTTTTAAATTATTATTTATTTATTTTTGGGGCTTTTATTAGATATAAGAGACGGATAGGAAAGGGAGGAGAGAGAGAGGATGACGCAGCAAAGGGACACAGGTTGGATTCTAACCAGGGTCACTGCCATTTAAAATGCCTGCCAGAGTTGGTTAATAAAAAGACGCTAGCAAAGATAAATAGCAGATAGAAAAAAAGCACAGCAGAGACGACAGATGATAATGAACATGACAACAGAAATAAACAAGTTTGGCGATTTCACAGACAGTATCTCCGCAATATAAATCAACGGCCATTTATCTATGTCAAAGTGATTTTTGTGTTAGCGCTACGTCACAGTGATTTGCTCTATACTGACATCTTTGAGTATACTTAGGCTGCTTCCCAAGTCTCTTATTTGATATCTCCTCGCTTGAACCGGAAGTCGCTCTGGCCCTCCTTCGTGAAGGCCGTCTCAAAACTCTTATTCCTGCCCCGATGAGGGAAGGTCGAGGAGGGATCTCTGAGGAGCTATGAGCACGATGGAGGAGGGATCTCTGAGGAGCTATGAGCACGATGGAGGAGGGATCTCTGAGGAGCTATGAGCGAGGATAGAGGAGGGATCTTTGAGGAGCTATGAGCGAGGATGGATCTCTGAGGAGCTATGAGCGAGGATGGAGGAGGGATCTCTGATGAGCTATGAGCGAGGATGGAGGAGGGATCTCTGAGGAGCTATGAGCGAGGATGGAGGAGGGATCTCTGAGGATATGAGCGAGGATAGAGGAGGCATCTTTGAGGAGCTATGAGCGAGGACGGAGGAGGGATCTCTGAGGAGCTATGAGCGAGGATGGAGGAGGGATCTCTGAGGAGCTATGAGCGAGGATGGAGGAGGGATCTCTTAGGAGCTATGAGCGAGGATACAGAGTGCAGCCTTCCTGGAAGCCATGTAGCTAAATCCGCCCATACTGCTGACAAATTCACGTGACGCTTCAGAGGAAAAGACGTCTCTCCCATGGTTCCTCCGTGGGACATACACCTCAAGACCTTAACTCTTGTGTTGTCTTCCCATCAACCATGGTCAAAATTGACCCGTTCTGTTTTGCCTGTTTTATAAAGCATAAAGCAGAAATTATCACCCAATCCTGTGTTACATCTTCTTAGCCAACTTCATTCCAACTTATTACCACTAGTTTTACACTTATTTTTGGAAGTCATGGTCAATAAACCTAATTCATATTAAATAATGCCGACATTTTTAGTTAAAAAAAACCAGAAATTATGAATTATTTTAGTTTTTTTTAGTTAATAGTTAAGATCAGAGGAACGTATGTTGATGCATAATTACAGCCTGTTTCGTGTATGGAACTATCCATGTTATTTTTGGGCAATTTGGTTGAAACTTTGAGAAGGGGTCAAATTTGAGCTGAGGACAACACAAGGGTTAAATTGCATGCACGTTTCCACGACGTGAGGTACCAGTGTGAACATATTGCACACTTAAACCGACTTACAATGTAGTCCAGAACTGAAAACCAATCACAATGAAGTGCATGACTGTGTAGGGTTAAGTAAGAAAAAAAGAAGTAAAGAGGCAGATGGATGCAGGGTGAACTGAACACAGTACCAACCTACTGGGGCGGCCTCTAGCTCACCCAGTAAGAGCGTTCGCCCCATGTTGGCTGAGTCCTGCAGCGGCGCGAGTTCGAATCTGACCTGCTGCCCTTTGCTGCGTGTCATCCCCCATCTCTCGCCCCCTTTCATGTCTATCCACTGTCACTACTTAATAAAGGGAAAAGTCCCCAAAAAAATATCTTTAAAAAAGCAAAAACAGTACCAACCTGCACTTTGGTGGGGATGCAGTTGGGGACTAGGTATCGCTGCTCTCCAGCCGTGGTGTGAGACTTGGGCAGCAGATACGGGTACGACAAAGAACTGTACTTCGCCTTCACGAGCTGGGAGAGAAACAGAGGAAAGAGGGAAACACAGGTCACACAGAGCAGCACTGCACACGACTGCAGAGTTCTCCTCCAGCGACGTGGATGTAGGGTTGAGTATCGTTTGGATTTTTACGATTCCAAACCGGTACTTTTAAAACGATTACGATTCCTAAACCGATTCTTGAAAAAACTGAAAAATGACATAAAATAAAGGCTCTTTTATAGAGTTTTTTTTTTTTTCATTGAAAATTATTTAAATTTAACAATATGTTAACGTTTTAAAGTACTTAAATATACTGTATAATAAGTAAACCTAAGTCACCTAGTGATCACGTGCAGTGAATGGTTAATATGCTTTTACGTCCGTTTTGGTGAGCCCAGAGGGAAAATATGGCATTTTAAAAGTAGCCTACATTAACGGTAGCTAGCTAACGGTAGACTACAGAGAAAGTGTGATATTTTTACATCTGTTTCGGAGCGACAGAGGGAAAACATTTCAGTCGACACATGAACCGAAATGAGGAACCGAAATTTGTGTTCTAATCCGGTCCGATTCCTACAAGTTGCACAGAAAGTGGTTCCAACCCTACATGGACGGCTGCAGAGTCAGATCAGAGCAAGCAGACCAAATAGTTTAACTGGTCTGCTTATCTTATAAAGTGACGTACAGCAAGACTGCTGTTTTTCTAGCGTGTATGTGCACCTTTAATCATGAGGTTAAGTTTCCGTGCAGCACGCTGTGAAAATAAAGACGCAGACACTCTTCATATATACAGATTTTGTATTATCTCTCTATACACAGACACTGCAAAGATGAATCAATTCGTTGTCAACTATTAAATTAATCGCCAACTATTTTGATAATAGATTAATCGGTTTGAGTCATTTTGTATTTTTTTTTAAAAGTAAGAATTCTCTGATTCCAGCTTGTTAAATGTGAATATCTTCTAGTTTCTTCTCTCCTCTGTGACAGTAAACTGAATATCTTTGAGTTGTGGACAAAACAAGATATTTGAGGATGTCATCTCAGGCTTTTGGGAAACACTGATCCACATTTTTCACCATTTTCTGACATTTTAGAGACCAAACAATGAATTGATTAATCCAGAAAATAATCAACAGATTAATCGACAGTTAACTAAAAGTTAGATGCAGCCCTAATTTATCTGTTGTTTCTTCCATGAATCTAATTTCATCACCTAATATTTGTACGCATTTTCTCTGGAGATGCAGGATCAGCTTTAGCATCTTGCTCAATGACTCTGTAACAGAAAACACAACATTTTGCAGGAGTCTTGTCACTATGTTAATCCCTTATTCAGTACGCTATAGAGCTGTCCTCGATTAAATATATTCTACTCTGACTACCGCTCATAAGATTTCGTCTTGTGTTTACCAGAGATGTGCTCATACGTTTCTTGGAAAATAATTCATTCAGCATGGAAAAGCATAAAAAATGACTAATCAACTAAAGAAATCTTAGTCAACTGAGAACAAAAAGACAGATTAGTCGACTAATTGTCCAAGAAAGGGCAGCCAGCATGACCTCTGACCTTAGTGAAGTTCCAGCGCTGGATGAAGTGTCTGGCCACATCTCGAGCTGCTTTCCCATGAACCACCGAGGCGATGTCGTGCCAAGGCATTCTGGGAGTTGTGTGTCTGTCTATGAAGTCTAAAAACAGCAGAAACAGGAATGTGAGTAGGACAGGAGGGGAAATAAATCGTCTCTGCTCTTCTGTAGATTCCCCGGTTAAACTGTGAGCTTAATAGTCTATAGCGACGACGTTTGGTGGTGATGGCGCAGAGGATGTGACCCATGCCTTTAGTGTGGGAGATCAGGGTTCGATTCCCACTGCGATACATCAACCAATGTGTCCCTGAGCAAGACACTTAACTCCTAGTTGCTCCAGAGGTGTGCGACCTTTGATATATAGCAATTGTAAGTCGCTTTGGATAAAAGCGTGAGCTAAATGACATGTAATGTAATGTTTCAATTCTGGGATTCTTCCGTTGTCGGCGGAAATTCTGCAGGATGTTTTGCAGGATGCAGGACATTTTGGCCGGATGTCCGTCACCTTCCTCTTCCTTTGTGTTGGCGTTCTAACCTCTGGTGGATTTGTGAGGACTATGGTTAACTGCTCCTCAGATCTCTGCAGGGTAAATCCAGACAGCTAGCTAGACTATCTGTCCAATCGGAGTTTTCTGTTGCACGACTAAAACAACTTTTGAACGTTCCACCAAAACAAGTTCCTCCCCGAGGCTATTTTGCAGCGGCATCATACATGTGTCAGGTGCTTAGCGCCGCCCATGACAATTGTGATTGGTTTAAAGAAATGCCAATAAACCAGAGCACGTTTTTCACCCATCCCATAATGCTGTGTGGACTAGCTAGACCCTCCTCTGCAGCGCTGTGCAGGAAGGTCTGGCAATGCGAGACTATGAGCTTAGTAATGTGCCTACCATCGAACGGTTTGTCCAGCTGAATCCAATCCTTGAACACAAAGTTGCAGTAGTCTTTTCCGTGCCAGAACCGCGTGTTTCCAAACAACTCCCCGACCCCCGTCTGTAGACTGCGCACCGAGCCGCTTCCTAAAACACACACACACACACACACACACACACACACAGGAAGAGGCAGTTATTTATCAGCAGTAGAATACAATGAAAACTACAATCACTACAAACCTTCCAAAGACTAGTTGTCACTGCAGGAACATTTCCAGGAACCTTTAAACAACTTAGCCTAGTCCAGGTTTTAGTTCCTGGGCCTCGAAAAAGTTCCTGCTGCAGAGCTGGGACTTTCTGATGGAGCGATCAGAGTTGAGATCTTAAAGGTGCTCTAAGCGATGTTGGGTGAAGGCACTTCTTGTTGACGTTCGAAGTATTTTCAAACAAAACGAGGCTAGCTCGCCCCTCCCTCCTCGTCATCCCGTCCCCTCAGCCTCCCTTCCGTGCTTCCGCGCACTAACCCCCCAACCCCCAAATCCTTCTTGTTGGTTATTGGCTGGAACGCTGGAACGCTGTTTGTTATGTTTGGTGGTGCAGGTTGGCGCAGTTTGTTGTTGTTGGCGTTTGTGGAGCCTGGGCTGTCTACAGAGACCGCGTTTTTTTACAGTGTGTTCAGGGGACAGGCAGCTAGCAGATAGTGAGGAGAGGTTTGCTGTATGTGACAAAAAATGTTGTAGCCTAAAAAACGCATGACATCGCTTAGAACACCTTTAAGATCTGACGGATTAAACACACGTTTTGAGACTTGCTCACCGTCTCCAGGTTAAGAATCAAACATGCAGAAGCAACTTTCAGTTTCTATGCACCACACATCTGGAATAAACTTCCAGCAACCGGCACTGCGTCCGGAGGTTTGTGCCGCCCAAGACGATTGTGATTGGTTTAAAGAAATGCAACCCAGAGCGTTTTTTTTTCTCCTATCCTATCTCCTATTCTCCTCTCCCAGAATGCATCTGTGGTGTAGCCAGACAGGTCTGGCAATGCAAGACGAATGCTTATGTAAAGCACTTTGAATTGCCTTTGTGTCTGAATTGTGCTATATAAATAAATTGCCTCGCCTTGCCTTGATAGCTCTTCTTCCTCTTTGCCATAAAAACGCATCAATGAGCCACACTGTTGCACTGGGTCACATGTTCCCTCATCACCCTGATCACACATACTGTAGGTTATTCTGACTCAATCCCACATACTGTCCTGCTGCTACAAATACTCACTGGAGCATGAAATGTGGATTCATCCGCCGCTGACAATAGTCCCCAACAAAATACACGATTTCCTCCTTTAAAATGGAGGCTGTGAAGCAACTCTGCCAGGGTGTAATCTGTTTACAGCACGCCGTCTGTACCACGATGACTTTTACAGTTATATACCGGTGTTTGGAAAACGCTTTGACAGCACTTTAACAGAAATAAACAGCAGCTGGAGGGAAGACAGAACCACAGGAGACATTTATAAAAGCTCAGAGAGCAGTACAGAGACATGCAAATTGAAATCACATTGTTTCAATCATTTTACTTACCTGAAATACATTCAAATAAATGATGGGAGTAACTGGAGAGTAATCAAAGAAAACAACAAAAAGAAGGGTTTTTTTGTTTTCCGTGAAATTCATCTGACTTCATTTGTTTATAGTAGCGGCTGTTTGCCTCACGTTCATGTCTGACACTTTCCATCTATCACACATCAGGACAAACAGAGATGACCCTGGCAAACAAACAGCAGCTCATAAAAACCTGCGGCGTCGGTTTTACTGCAGCAGTGACACGTGCCATGTGGCAGCACAGAGACAAAGAGACTACAGGCTGCAGCTCTGCTTAATGTCTTTCTCAGGCTACATCAACACTAGGGCTGGGCAAAATTTCAATATTATATCGAGATCTTGATATGAGACTAGATATCGTCTTAGATTTTGAAGAATTTTAATATCGTTACATGGTAAGTTTAGTCTTTTCCTGGTTTTAAAGGCTGCATTACAGTAAAGTGATGTCATTTTCTGAACTTACCAGACTGTTCTAGCTGTTCTATTATTTGCCTTTAACCACATTATGATGGTTATTTATCTAAAATCTAAATGTGGAAGATATTTTGTGAAAGCACCAACTGTCAACCTTACAAGGTTAAGGTCAAGGTAATTTTATTTCATACCCGCAGGTAAAATTGTTTTGCAGATAAAAAGAATAATTCGGTCATCCACATAAAAGACATAAAAACATACAACTAATCACGTACAAATTTACAAGTAAACAAATAGACATCATGACAGACTGCGCCATAACACAGACATATCCTCTATCCATATTAACTGTCAAGTACTAAAACTTCTCTCTTATTATTTAGGAATTCAATTGCAGCTGGAACAAAAGTATTCTTATAGCGTCTTGTTTTCCGTCTCAAAGCCGCATACCGGCGACCAGACGGAAGTAACTTAAAATCATTCCTTAAGGGATGCGACCGATCACTCAAGACAGCACTTGCTTTCCGGTACAGCTGATTTGTGTAAATATTTCCTAAGTTCCTTTGATTTAATCCTATTATCTTACTTGCCCATCTTACAATTTGGTTTAAGGAGTTTCTGTTCTTCACTGACAGGTTTCCATACCACACCACTATGGAAAATGACATAAAAGATTCAATAAAAGCGAGATAAAACAAAGTCAACATACGTCTGTCAATGTGAAATTTGGCAAGTTTCCTAAGGCAACTCAAACGTCGATGACCCTTTTTACAGACCATATCACAATTCAACTCAAATGACAGTTTTGAATCTATCACTGTACCAAGATATTTATAACTCTCCACCTGATCCACGGGCCTGTCCTTTAATAATCGTGGTGACGTGATCAACAGCGCGTGTTCTAAAATCAATTATCATATCTTTCGTTTTGGTAGTGTTTAACTTTAGATAGGAATCATCGCACCAGGTCACAAAGTCCTCCACAATATCGTTGCAATATCGACATCGAGGTGTTTGGTCAAAAATATCATGATATTTGATTTTCTCCATATCGCCCAGCCCTAATCAACACTGCTACGGTTTTCGTTGTGAAGAAAACCAGCAGATATTTCACATTTGTGCTTGACTGAAAGGCCTAAAACATTTAATAGATTATTAAAATTGTCATTTTCTGCTTCAGCTTATAGATTTATCAACCAAATCTTTTGGAGCCGCTGTGCACAAATCTAAAGCCTTTTCAGTGCTTCAATACTGAATAATTATGTGAAAACGAAATGGTAGTTGAGTCTGATTTACTACAAAATTGTTGCTCACGTCCATAAAAAGATAGATATCAAAGATATTAGAAGAAAAGAAGACACATTTTCTGAATCGACCTTTGACACATCGGAGGGAAAAAAAAACTTCAAGCTCGCACGCAGACAACCAAAGGCCGTTCAATGCAGTTTGAAACCACAGCAAAGCACACTGGGAGGCGAGCAACACTACCACCGCTGCCGACTCACCAGCCTGACACTGGCCAATAGGAGCGGCCGTCCTCAGCTCCGCCAGCCTGCTGGGGATCAGGTTGTGTTGGCTGCTGACGCTGTTGGCCCAACCTGAACAGAGTGGCCACAAACACTGAGACAGCAGCACACATGGAGGCTATCGCTGCTACATGACTAGTTTTACACTAAAACTAGCCGGCAGTGTTGTAGTTAAATTAAATGAAGAAAAAACTGAGGTGATTATTTTTGGAGACAAAGAGGAACGATTAAAAGCCAGCGCTCAACTTCGAACGATAATGTTAAAAACAACAGACAAAGCCAGAAATCTTGGTGTAACTATGGACTCTGACCTGAATTTTAACAGCCACGTTAAGACAATAACAAAGTCAGCCTATTACCACCTTAAAAATATATCAAGGGTTAAAGGACTTATGTCTCAGCAGGATTTGGAAAAACTTGTCCATGCTTTTATCTTCAGTAGACTTGACTACTGTAACGGAGTCTTTACAGGTCTCCCTAAAAAATCAATCAGACAGCTGCAGCTGATTCAGAACGCTGCTGCTCGAGTCCTCACTAAGACCAAGAGGGTGAATCACATCACTCCAGTTCTCAAAGAATAGATTTCAAAATACTTCTGCTGGTTTATAAATCACTAAACGGTTTAGGGTTAAAATACATTTTGGATCTGCTTGTGAACTATGACCCACCCAGACCTCTCAGATCATCTGGGACAGGTCTGCTTGCCGTCCCCAGAATCAGAACCAAAAAGGGGGAAGCAGCGTTCAGTTTCTATGCTCCACATATCTGGAACAAACTTCCAGTAAATTGTAGGTCGGCACCAACTCTCAGCTCTTTTAAATCAAGGCTGAAGACCTTTCTTTTTGATGTTGCCTTTTTTTAATTCATTGTACTGCACTGTGAATTGTATTACTGTGTTCTATTTGTTTTTAATTTTGTATTAATATTAATCAATATTGTGTTTTAATGTTTTATGTAAAGCACTTTGAATTGCACTGTTGCTGAAATTTGCTATATAAATAAAATTGCCTTGTCTTGCCTAGTCGAAGCCACCTAAACCGAGACCAAGTCATCGCCAAGACCAGAGTGTATCGAGACCGAGACAAGACCGAGACTTTGAGGGTCTGAGACTAAGTCAAGATCAAGACCAAGTAAAAAATTTCAAATTAGACATAAGTTAAATTATAGGCCTATGTCACGCAACAACTGAAGACCGGAAGAACGTCTCTGACTGGGGATATGTCTCTTCTGGTTAGCTTTTTACAATGGTGGAGCCCAATAGATACCGCTGGACCAAGTCTCTCCGCTACCTGCCTGACGTCACCTACGACGATGTGGTTCGGATTGTAAATGAACACTCTCAAAGTAAAAAACATTTTGAAAAAGGCAAAAAAAGGCAAAAGGTACAAGACCGTGTACAGAAACTATCGTAGACTTCAATGGTAGAAGCTTGCTCTAGCCGTTCGCGTTTCTATGAAATGGCAATAAACCAGAGTATGTTTTTCTCCCATCCCAGAATGCTATGTGGACTAGCCAGACCCTCCTGTGCAGCGCTGTGGAGGAAGGTCTGGCAATGCGAGACAACAGAAGCTCCAACATGGCTGCCAACCTAACTCCAACATGGCTGCCAACCTCACCACTGAGCCACATGCTGCAAATTATTACCTGGGAAGCACTGTACCTAAAGTAATAATGACAGGAAAACATTTCTGCTCCAATACTCCATCAACACAAATAAATAACTATTATCTAAACATATTAAATTAATCTAAGACTCACTCTGTTCGCTCTCCAGGTCGCTGTCGCTGTCAGCGTGGGCAAGCCCGTGTTTCTGCAGGTGTCTCCTGATGCTGAACCTGCTCTTCCTCGTCCTCCCCACACCTTTTAGCCTGGGCTGGTCCACCGAGTCCATCACGGTGAAAATGCCGTTCCCGTTTCTTGAGGAAACGCCACCGCTGCCGTTGGCGGGGGCAGCCACGTTGGCAGGGGCAGCCATGTTGGAAGAGGTCGCTTCAGCCTGAGAATCATTTAAACAAGGTCAGCGTTAATCTGGGTTGAGTCAAAATAAAAGCTAATTTCATTAATAGATGGAAATTGAGACTTTTCCATGCAAAATATACTTAAATATAAATCCGAGGAAGAACCCTTGACATTTTGGAGCAGATCAGAATCACAGAGCGGATACAAAAATTATTTTTCACTTTCGTTAACATTGCAACACAGGGTGTTTGGCCTCGGCGGAGGTCTTTGCGTGCCACGTGCCATTCTAGTTTTATTCTATTCTATTTTTTCTACATGATAGTTGCTTGTGGAGCTAGGCATAATAGAATTTCACTACACTACAGACCTCCGCCAAGGCATGTCCTATGGCACAATTTTAATCCAGTGTGAATTTTCCCAGTCGGGTACTTATTTTACAGACTATTCAGACACCACTTGAATGCATCACAAACACCCATCTCGCATTCAGATACGCTCAAAAACGGAACTGGTTCTTTCGTGGCCCATGCTACACCCTTCCACCATATTTCATGAAAATCGGGCCTGTCGTTTTTCCGTAATTCTGCTGACAGACAGACAAACAAATAAAGAAATCAAGCCGAAAACATGACCTCCTTTGCAGAGATAATAATCATAAATCTCCCAAATGTCAAGCTGTCATGAAAAGCTTTGTGACGATACATTTGAATATATAATTCCATAACATGTCTACTTTCAGAATAATAGAAAGAAAACATTTATTTTACCACGCTTTGTGTCTTAATGTCAGTAATCAACTGGGGAAGTTTCATGCTGATATTGGTTGGTTAGTTAAAATATTTCCCCTATTTACCTAAAGTGTCTCCTGTTGTAAATGTAGAAGTGTGTGTGTGTGTGTGTGTGTGTGCACGAGAGAGAGATAAAGAAGCAGAGGGCAGGTGTCCTGTCCTCACTACATGCTGGACAATGATCAAGTGACACTAACAACGTCAGTATGTGTGTGTGTGTGTGTGTGTGTGTGTGTGTGTGTGTGTGAGAGAGAGAGACCTGTTCCAACAGTGAGCGTGTAACACTCCCAATGTCCGTCAGCCGGTGTTCCCTGTCGTCCCAGCGACCGTACGCCAGGTCAATCCCTCCAACGAAGGCCACCGATTGGTCGATGATGATGATCTTCTCGTGATGCGCCCACAGGTAGACGGCGGAGGAGACGTGGTTTGGGTGACGCATCACCTTTTGGAGAAGAAACTCAGATTGAGACGGGGAACATGCACGTATGATGAACGTGTGGAAACACGGCTGAAATGAAGACGCTCACCTTGATGTTGGGGTGAAGCTTCAGCAGCGTCCTCTTGCTGTATCCCGAGTTGATGCCCAGCGCTAACTCCACCTCCTTGTACAGCATCACAAAAATCCGCACTCCTTGTTGCTGTGGAAACGCAAACACGATACTATAGAGCTCAACTTTATTTAAAGGTTATTTTTTTGGGGCATTTATTTGAGAGGAAAGTTGAAGACATGAAAGGGGAGAGAGAGAGAGAGAGAGAAAAGCAGCAAAGGGCCACACGTCGGAATCGAACATTGGGCCACTGCTGTAAGGACTGAGCCTTAGTACATGGGGCGCACGCTCAACCAGGTGAGCTACCCAGGAGCCCCTGTTCAGTATCCCCATTGTTGAGTTTTAAGTCTGGGGCCAAGCCAACCAGCTCCGAGATGAATCGTGACCCTAAAACATTTCATTCGTCGCAAAAAAACATTTTAAAACGGCCAAAAAAGGCAAAAGTACAAGACTGTGTACAGAAACGATCATAGACTTCAGTAGTATGAGCTAGCTCTAGCCATTCGCGAGTGTGGTAAACATTTCCATGGTAACAGCTACGGCTGTGTATTGGCAAGAATCTGGCGATACGAATCACGATACATGGGTCACGATTCAATATATTGCAATATATTTCGATACTGTGCGTAAGGCGATATATTGAGATTTTTGAAAATCAATATAGTATTGCTAAATAAAATATCGCGATACTCAAGTGTATCGATTTTTTCTTACACCCCTAGTAACAGCAAGGTCCACCAGTCAGAGACGTCGCTGTTACGCTTAGGATTGTGGGTAGTGTAGTATTTCTCCACAAGATTGCGACTAAAACATGTTTTTCTTAAATCAAGGTTGATTTCATACGGACTTCTAGCTTCTACAGGAGCAGAAACTTTCGTTTCACAACCACGTAGCTCGTGTTCAGCCTGCCTCGGAGGGTTTAGACATCATGGCTGATAATTAAAATCCTTATGGAGAAAATGAACAGAATTTTTTTGGGGGACTTTGGGGGATTTTAAAAGAGGGCAGATCTTTCTTTTTCTTGTGCTAAGCTCTCTTCACAACACTGTCTCCCTCTGTCTCTGTGATTAGGCTCGTGATTTTAACCTAGAAAATCACACAGAGGAAGAAGCAGTTTCGTGCTCACTCACCGCTTTGCGTTTCAGTATGCAGTCCAGACGCCAGCGGTTGCCTTCAACAACCGGCCTCTTCAGGAAGATCTCTGGACTCAGCCTGTGGAGCAACACACACCGTAAGACATCACAAATAGATGTATTTTCTCCTCTCGGTTTTCCTCAATACTTGTTCACTTTCAGTACAAATTGGACTGCAGGACTTTTAACTGTAATGGAGTGTTTATATTATTTAACATTACTACCCTTTTAGTCAAGTGTTCTTCTCCTAATACACACACACTTAGCATGTGGTATTGAAATGTGTGTGTGTGTGTGTGTGTGTGTGTGTGTGTGTGTGTGTGTGTGTGTGTGTGTGTGTGTGTGTGTGTGTGTGTGTGTACTAGTATAACAGAAGTCGGAGCCTCAGACTGTAACTGATCTGTTTGACCAGAAAACCTCCACAAGGGGTGACCGCCAACTGCACTCACTGCACTTTGAGACAAACAAACACACACACACACACACACACACACACACACACACATACCACCAATCTGTGATGAATATTTCCTCTTTGGCTTCTTCAAGAGCATCGGCTACGTCCTCCATGTAGGATTTCCCATTCACATACCTGCAGAAGACACACACACAAAAATGTGCGCGCGCGCGCACACACACACACACACACACACACACACACACACACACACACACACACACACACACACACACACACACACATTTAGACAGCAAGAACAACTCAAACAAACTCTTCCCCCTCTCATTTTTCAATCCATCTTTTGTTTTTTCATTATGCTTTTTATGGTGAACACACACACACACACACACACACACACACACACACACACACACACACACACACACACACACTGCAAACACACAACAGGGAACACCGGCTGACGGACTTTTAGAGTGTTATGCGCTCAGTTGGAACAGGTCTCACACACACACACAAACACACACACACACACACACACACACACACACACACACACACAGTATAGTGTTGCCCAGCAGGGAGACAGGTGATGAGCAGGTGAGGCTCACTTTCCCTTTCGTTGTGTCATGTTACTCCAGCGAGACAGACAGACAGACACACACACACACACACACACACACACACACACACACACCTGCAAACACACTCTCTGCTAACACACTCTCTGCCAACTGGTCCGGGCCTCGTCTAGAATCCTTTACCAACATCTGGCCCCGGTGCCTGGCACTAATTTACACCAGGTTACTGCCGAGGCCCAAAAGGTTCAAAAGGTAACACACATTATCAAAGGGTCACAAAAATCAGGCTTAAAAACACTGATGTCCCCTAAAATGTAAAAGGCAAGTGGACAGTGTGTCAGTTGGTTGACGGTGTTACCATTTGGCGAGGATGTTCACTTCCTCTCTGGCAAAGGATCCGAAGCGGTGGTCGGTGAGGAAGGCTGAGCCGTGCTTCTGGACAAAGTGCTCGATGGACTGACCCCACCAGCGGGCGTGTCTGTAGCTGCTGCACTTCAGCACCAGGGATCTGCACGCACACACACACACACACACACACACAACTGAGCAAATCATAACATTATTTTATTCCTGAACTGTCCTAAACTGCTGTGTAAGCTCTGTAGGTTTGTAAGGGATTTCTTTGGTAGTTCGTTCACGGAGACTTGGAAATAAATAAAATTCCTGTATGATGTACCTTTGTCTGTATACTTAATAAAACAATTAAAGATTCTCCATTTGTTTTTTGTAAAATAAATTAAAGTTACTCAATGACCTTTCTTTCTTTGAAGACAAAGAGTTGTTGGTTAATATTGAGACCAAAAACCGAGTTTTCAATATTTTTATCAAAAATGATATGGTCAAGATAGAGCAAATCAGACTCGAAATAGATAGATCTCGTACTCTTTTGCTCACATGCTGCACAATTTATTGATGATATTAATGTTTTAGCCCCACTGGATCTTTGTCAAGAGTATTTACTTTATTGCTTTTATGGTAAATAATATCGACGAATGTCCAGAGACGGCAAAAACGTAAGTTAGTATCATTCGGCAAAAGTTGCTCCCCAAATATTTTTCTGATTTCCCACCCTGCTCCTCCTTCATTGATAACTGCCTTAAAGTAACAGCTACATAAAAGTACACATGGGTGTCACACACCGGGACACACTATCGATGCGAACGCCGTGTTTGGTCTCCGTTTCACTGGAGTCCATCTTGATGCTGAACTCTTTGTCGAACAGCATCACGAAGGAGATGGCGCCCGAGTCGGGCTTCATGTACAGCAGGAACGAGTCCTTCACCACCAGCCAGCTGCACACAAACACAACAGAAGTTTAATATTTTAAAAACACAGGAATACTCCATGTGATTCACAAATAAACTGAAATCTTTTGCAGAATACTTTTGCAGAAAATTCTTGGATCCCAGCTTAAACACAAAAACCAAATGATTTAAACTACTTATTTCGAAATAGAGCTGGATGTTTCTTTGCAACCTTAAGCGGACAAGTCTGTCTATAGATCTCAGCCGTCAGTGTTTGTGTGTGTGTGTGTGTGTGTGTGTGTGTGTGTGTGTGTGTTCACTGACCGTTTGGACCAGCGGTAGCATATTTTGCTGCGACCACAGCAGTTCAACCCGGGAATCCGATGGCCGCCGGATCTCTTCAGGACCATTCCTTCTCTGAAAGACAAGAAAAATCTGCTGTTCCTGCCAACAAATACTGTAAATCTGTGCCTACAAAACCACTGATGAAGGCTCTGTGCGTTACAGTACACTGTCTGGCACATTTGATAATCTAGTATAGCATTGTTATATTTTCTTACAGTAATACAAGTGCTTAAAGGGAAATTATTTCAGTCCAGCTCTGTGTCATCTTTGTGTGGGCAGTGCAGATGAACGGTGTTTGGCATCCCTCTGTAGCATCAGCGCATGGAGCTCAGAGCAGCCAATGTCTGCTTAAATCCAGCGGATGACGCAAAACGTAAACCTCCGTGAACGCGTCGAGGGAAGCCAAGCCACACACCGTTCATCTGCACACACTGCCCACAAAAAGATGACACAGAGCTGCATTGAACTCAACAAAATATCTTTATAATAATAACAATTCTGCCAGAATTCCAATGTTTTAGACATCAGGGATGGTTGACAGAAATGAGCTTTCCTTCGTATAATTGTTTTAGTAAAACAAGCAAAACGCTATCTTCAAATATGATAATTTGATGTTCAACATAGTTACATCCTTCTTGACACCACTCACATTCAATCTGTATTTAGTGGAATTTTCTCACCAAAACAGCAGAGTTTTGTAGTGTTTTTAAGCATTAAATGTAAGATTATAAATACCAAAACAAGTAATTAAAGAGATGTTTGAAGATGTTGTTCTTACAAGCCTTTTGGTCCCAGATCGTGGATAAAGGACAGCTGGCTAACATCGATGAACTCCATCTGAAAGAGAGAAATAAGTGTTGCATATTCAAATCTTTTCCAGGACATTATAGTCTATTTTGTTATTCATGTTTTTTCAAGATCAAGAACCCTTCTGAAGTTTTTCTAACACCGCTGTCATCCCTACCGTCGCGTGGTAGTTCCTGTACATCGGCATCTTTAGCAGCTTGTTCAAGTAATCTTCCAGTTGTTTCTGGAACAAACACAAGTTAGAGAAAAATCAGCCGATACTTCAAAAAGTGTGAAACCAAGAGATGCTGCTGAATGAAGGCTGCTCCGGTGAAATGTGGTACCCTGCGACTGGAAACCTGCTCCTCTCTGCCCAGCTCCTCCCTTCCTCCTCTGGGGAGGTTCGGTATCATCTCGCTCCTCGTCGCCGTCTGCCTCTTCACCGTGTGACTGCAGAGAGAAACCACAAGAGGAGAGGATGTCGGTTCAAATCCCAGGACGGTAACAAAAGTGTTTACAATGTAGTTTTAGCAACTTTCTGGAAGGTCCATGTGACGGAGGCAACAGGAACGAACCGTATGTTGAAAACAAAATGTGACCTGAGGGTCCGATCACAGATGCTAACAAGTCTTTGAGCTAGAGTCCAAGTCAAGTCTCAAGTCTCTGAGCTAGAGTCCAAGTCAAGTCTCTGATTTAGAATCCAAGTCAAGTCTCAAGTCTCTGAGCTAGAGTCCAAGTTAAGTCCAGAGTCTCTGAGCTAAAGTCCAAGTCAAGTCTCAAGTCTTTGATCAAGAGTCTAGGTCAAGTCTGAAGTCTCTGAGCTAGAGTCCAAGTCAAGTCTCTGAGCTAAAGTCCAAGTCAAGTCTCAAGTCTTTGATCAAGAGTCTAGGTCAAGTCTGAAGTCTCTGAGCTAGAGTCCAAGTCAAGTCTCTGATCTAGAGTCCAAGTCAAGTCTCTGATTTAGAATCCAAGTCAAGTCTCAAGTCTCTGAGCTAGAGTCCAAGTTAAGTCCAGAGTCTCTGAGCTAAAGTCCAAGTCAAGTCTCAAGTCTTTGATCAAGAGTCTAGGTCAAGTCTGAAGTCTCTGAGCTAGAGTCCAAGTCAAGTCTCTGATCTAGAGTCCAAGTCAAGTCTGAAGTCTTTGTGCTAAAGTCTGAGTCAAGTCTCAAGTCTCTGATCTAGAGTCTAAGTCAAGTCCAGAGTTTCTGAGCTGAAGTCCAAGTCAAGTCTCCGATCTAGAGTCCAAGTCAAGTCTCTGATTTAGAATCCAAGTCAAGTCTTGAGTCTCTGAGCTAAAGTCCAAGTCAAGTCTCATGTCTGTGATCTAGAGTCCAAGTCAAGTCTCGAGTCTATGAGCTAATGTTCAAGTGTTTACATCGCCCCTAATCTGAGCTCCTGAGAGACATAAATCCAAACCTGAGCCAATCCAGAACAGAGAAGCCAGAAAAAGCCCTGCGGCGTTTACCTGCGTGACGGCAGCGGCAGCCTCATGAAGGTCTTGTACGTCCTCAGCTCTCTGTGGAGATCCATGAAGTGTTTCTCCTTCCTCTTCACCAGCCATGTGAACTCGCCGTGTTTCAACTCGATCTTAAACACCGCCGGCAACGACTGAGCACACAGCACAGACACACGTTTAATGCTTTACATTTGGCATTTCATTGTTAAATTATTTGCAAAAGCAAGTATCGATTGTGCAGATTTGAACTCCTTTATATATTGTTGGGTAGTTTAATCTACAGCAATGCATCATATTCTATAAGATCATCACGTTTGTAGCATTGCTGTCCTGTGAGAACCACGTAACCTAAGTTTTAAAACTTTTCACGGTGTCAGAAAAACAGCCCTTTTTTCAGCTTTGTGACGATGCATTTTCCTGCTGATCCAAGAGGCTTTTTAAAGACTTTATTTAGCTTTAAGAAGGAGGAGGATTTTCTCAACACATAAAGGAACACTTCATCCTTCAGTTTATCAAAAACATTCAACAGCAACAAATCTGGAGATACAAGGTTTTCACCGGACAGGAAGGGGAGGAAAAACATTTGCATTTGAAAAGTAACTAAAGCTGTCAGATAAATGTAGTGGAGTAAAAAGTACAATATTTACCTCTGAGATGTAGAGGAGTACAAGTAGAAAGAAGCAGAAAATGAAAGTACTTAAGTAAAGTACATGTACTTTAACGTGTCTTTTATATCTTGTATTAATGCCTCTTTATGTCTTATTACAAGCACTTTGAACCTTCCCAACAGCTGAAGGAGAAATCTGGTTTGGGTTCCCATTATTCTGCGCAGCTAACTGACAGACATGTGGACTTGAGACTTGGTGACTTGGACTCGAGTCGGCTCGAGTCACCGTATTGCGACTTGACAAAAAATAAATGACTTGAGACTTGACTTGTAAGTTAATGACTCAAGACTTGACTTGCGTGTAATTCTAAGTTTGAATGTTAGCTGTTAAATGTAAAATTATATTATTTAATGTTTTCACGTTTCTGTCTAACTAGTCCACGGTGTTCCACTTCTGGAATTGCTCTCGTTCTGCTGGAAATTCTGCCGGATGTCACTCTTTTCGGATGTCCATTTTCGTGTGTCCCGTTACCCTCCACTCTCTTTGTGTTGGCGTTCTAACCTCTGGTGGATTTGTGAGGACTACGGTTAACTGCTCCTCAGATCTCTGCAGGGTAAATCCAGACAGCTAGCTAGACTATCTGTCCAAACTGAGTTTTCTGTTGCACGACTAAAACAACTTTTGAATGTACACGTTCCACCAAAACAAGTTCCTTCCTGAGACTATTTAGCAGAGGCACCGTGGCTCCACCCGGCACTTAGCACTGCCCAAGATGATTGTGATTGGTTTAAAGAAATGCCAATAAACCCAAGCACGTTTTTCTCCTATCCCGGAATGCTGTGTGGACTATAGCTTGCATTGCCAGACCTTCCTCCGCAGCGCTGTGGAGAAAGGTCTAGCAATGCAAGACTACTGTCTAACTATCAAGTATGCTATGCAGCGGCAGCAACGCAAACTGACTATGAATCATGATTGGACGACTCAAAAAGCTCCCCGGGATGTGACAGGTCTTGATTGGATGACTGGCTGTCAGTCAAATTCTTTGCTATGGCAACAAGTAACAAAGAGCCTCATTAGTGGGCCAAGACCGCCACAACGGCTGCGTCTGTGCCACCAGTAATCACTTTGATGGGCTACCAATACCTTGTCTTTTATCTTTATAAAGACCAGGTACTACAGGTAAGACTGCTTTATCTTGGGTATAAAAAAAAGTGACTTGATTTGCGACTTGACAAAACCTGTGACTTGACCCCAAAAAAACACTTGACTTGCTCAAGAATTTGACCAAATGACTTGAGACTAACTTGGGACTTGAGCAAAGATGACTTGGTCACCACACTGCTGACTGAACCTCTGACAGTCTTAAAGGATGCCAGCCCGGCGATTTAAAACCCTTTTTGACATCAGTGAGAATTTGAGAATAGCTGATTCACCAGAGCACAGCTACCATAGGTCGACATGTCGTCTGAGACGAATAATAGCTGTTCAGAGTGAGATGTTTGGGAGGTGTGTGTGTCTGTGTGCACCTTGTTGACACTCCTCTGCGTCGTGACGTTGAAGCGGTCCTGATTCTTGGTGAAGCGCTCCACCTCCAGGATCTTGGCCGTGATGGGAGAGGACAGGAACACTTTGGCCTCGGGCTCCTTGAAACCCAGCGTGTGGTAGATCGCCGTGAAAGGCAAATGCTCGGCTGCAGGATTCAAGACGTTAATTGTCACATGCACAGTAAAGACAACTTACACCATGCAGTATTTCTTACACATAAATAAAAAAGCAGAATAATACAATATATAGATCTGGGTATTGATCAAAAATGTTCGATACCGGTACTGATACCAATACTATCATACTACTATACTTTTTTCAATACCAATTTTATAAAACAAAAATAAATTACATTACACATTACGGCACAAATCTTTTTATTTATTTTTCAGCTCCTACTACGTGAGCCCGTCTCTGCGTAACGTAGAGTTTTTCCTGCGTGTCTCTACGACCAATCACAGACATTATTAGATCTTGGTAGAAGCATGCGGCGTGCCGATTGGCTCACTGACAATACTAAGTATTGAAATTTGGTATTGAATGACGAGGCATGTTTTGATACTTGATACTAAGGAGACAATTGGTCAAATTCGGTACCCAGTCCTAACAATAAAGCTAAAAAAACTTTAAAAAGTTGTAATAAATAATTTTAAAAGGGGCAGGATTAAAAACGTACAAGAATAAAACGTGCAAAACGCCATGACACAGATATAGGCAGCGACGGGAGAGGACACGCAGACAGGATGCACACACCTGCGTCGTAGGCATCGTTTGTGTCGTACTCTCCGTCTTCCAGGTCGAGCTCGCGCGTGTCCAGCTTCTCCATGATGTCCGTCATATCATTGGCAACCAGCTGCAGGGTGCTGGAGGTCGGTTCGGACTGTCGCAACATGGCTAGCACTCGATCTGGAGCCCGGGGCTCACCTGGAGAGACAGGTGAGGAAGGGAAGTGAGTTGAGTGTGAGTGTAAAGGGTCAAATCACATCTTTTCATTTTTTTCCTGTGCATATCCAGGCCCAAGTGGAAGCCCAAAGTAACCCAGACCTTTCTCCTCAGCTCCTTCTGGAAGATTCCTTTCCCAGCCCGGATGGGATATTTAACCCTTCCTAATCAGATGTCCAAACCGCCTGAAGTAGCTCGTGTCAACAATGAAAGAGCAGCAATCGGCTGGGCGATATGGAGAAAATCAAATATCACGATATTTTTGAGCCAATACCTCGATATCGATACTGCGAAGATATTGTAGGGTTGACAATTGGTGCTTTCACAAAATACTGACACAATGAGATTTGTGATGAATAATCATCAGTAATGTGGATATGATAACTAAATGGGTAAATGCAAAAATTACAACAGCTAAAAGAGTCGGATAAGTTCGGAAAATAACATGACTTTACACTTATGTCATATTAAGATGTTACGACATACAAAATCCAAGAGGATATCTAGTCTCATATCACGATGTCGATATAATAATCATATATTGCCCAGCCCTAAGTCTCACTCTGATCTACTTCCAGTTTTGGTAACCGTTTACTCGGGCTGGGTATCGGTACTAGGCCTGCACGATTCGGGGAAAAATATGAATCACGATTTTTTAGCTTAGAATTGATATCACGATTTTCTGCCACGATTTTTTTTCTCATGAAGTGTAATGTTTATTGCACGCATGAACCATGACAAAACAAAACAAATTGGCAGTACCAAACATAGATTTTTTTTGGCACCTATAGCACATTGGGCATCACCACGAGCCTGTAAACACAGAGGCTACAATGAAGAGAAGGGAGAGCACTGCAGCGCTTGGGAGCGCCTAAAAACCTATTTTATACAGTCTATGTTTAAAACTCACAGAAGAAAGTAGTAGCGTTTGTGATGCATTCGGCTCGTAAAATTAAATGAGTATCAAAGTCATAAAAAAAATATATATATATTTATTTAAAAAATTAATCGTGAACAGGGTGAATCGAGATCGCGATTTTATGTTGAGTTTTTTTATTGAGCATATATATATATTATACAATTTTCAATCAACAATATAAGAGAGGCTCAAGTATTTTTGTATAAATGTACATATAAACCGAAACAAAACAGAGAAAAAGAAACAAAAACAAACATTGCGGGAGCAGAACACCAATTTTGTAGCAAGAAGTAAAATAAGAGTTTATACAAATAGAATGAAAGAAGGTAAGTATTTATACAGATACTGATTGTAAGAAGTCTATGAAGGGTTGCCAAATATTATAAAAACCTGAGAGATTATCCTTTAACAAATATCTAATTTTTTCCAAATGTAAGGTATTGGACATATCCCGGAGCCACATTTTGTCAGTGGGTATCGTTGGCCCTTTCCATGACTTTAGAAGTAACTTTTTTGCAGTAATAAGAGAGTAGGAGATGAACCGCTGCTGGGCTGAAGTCAATTTCTTAAATAACTGCGATGTGCCAAGGATAATCAACAATGGTTCTGGTGACAATATAGTCTTAAGAGTTGAGATCGCGATTTTATAACGATTAATCGTGCAGGCCTAATCGGTTGGCTAATTAGCTTAGCTAATTAATTAATTCGGTATTTTTCATTATGGGGCCACATCACGTCTTAGAAACAGAAGGACATATAATCAGTCATTCTCTACTTGCTCTGCTGCTGTTATCTCTGCAGTAACTGAACCCTAAAGCCATGCTTCTGCAGTGAAGCTGCTGAAACCAAGTATCTCGTCTGTCGTCACACACTCTCTCTCTCTTTAAGTCTCTCTGATGGATGTCTTCACTTCCTTTAAACGTCTTATTGTGTCCTTTAGCTCTCCATCTGTCTTCCCTCGCTATCTACATCCAGCTGTCTCTTCTTCAGCTGTTTCATCTTCACACCCCTGCAGCTATACTTCCATTTATCTCTTCCTCTCGTTCCTTGCTGCCTCACGTCAGACGAGACACCAAATCTAAACAACGGGATCAGCAGAGGACAAGCACAGGAAGCACAGGACCTTTCCTCAATATAAGTGTGTGTGTGTGTGTGTGTGTGTGTGTGTGTGTGTGTGTGTACATGTACGTGTGTGTGTGTGTGTGTGTGTGTGTGTGTGTGCGTGTGTGTGTGCGTGAGGATTAACTTGAGGGATTTTCACATCAACTGACCCAGAAACATTGACGTTGTTGTGTGTTGGGTGAAAAACAGAGGGACAATGGTGACACCTTACTGCACCCAAAATAACAATTAAATATCTCATCTGTCATTAATGATGCGGTAAAAACCTGTGAGCCAATCAGAAACAAGCAGCTACAGGTGCTTGAACGTTTCATTCATGTGTGGTTTCGCTTTTTTATTTTCAAGCCTCACAACATTTTCTAAAGTGAACTTCGAAGAAAACTATTTGTGTTTTGGTTCTGCAGAGAGTTCAGCTGCGGTTTGACTCTGGTCTGTCTGCTTTCACTTCCTGCTCCAGGCGACACCACCACCAAACACAGCGGGCGGGAGGCTGTCCCTCATCCAGGACACCAACAGGTCTGAACCCTAATGATCAGCAGCCAAGAGTCCCGTAAAAGTGCCCTTGAGCAAGACACTGAACCCCTTTCTGCTCCTTTAAAAAGCTATGAGCCAAGAATGCAGAATTAGGTCAAAGAGTTTAGACGTAAGTATATCAAAATGGAGTTTAAAGGGCAGTTAGTTTACACATAGTCTGAATCAACGGAAATACATTTCCAGGATAAAGCCTGACAAGTGTGAGGCTTTGCCCCTCGCCTTCCGCTCTCTCTATGTGTTGCCCTTCTCAAAATCCCTTCGCTTCGGGAAACGACAAACTTCGAGCTAGCAAGCTACACGCTAAAAATGTCAAGTTTTGAAGAACATTTGCATCGTGCAACAAGGCAGACCTGCTTGGTTCTTTCAGGGAATGACTGTAAAGATTTATAAAGAATATGTTTAGGGCATTTTGGGAGCGATTGGTGGGATTGCTGTGGACGAAGTACACACGGAGATACACTGGTAAGAGCTAATGAGGTTTAACCATTTATCAGCTAATTTAAATAGCTCACGTTACTGTATTGTGTCAACAGTTAACTTCATTTAATAATGGATGTGGCGTTTTCTTTTGCGGGGTGCAAATGTTCCACCAAAACAAGTTCCTTCCTGAGACTATTTAGCAGAGCCACCGTCGCTGCGTCCAGAGTTTAGCGCCGCCCGAGACCATTGTGATTGGTTTAAAGAAATGCAAGCAACCCAGAGTGTTTTTTTCTCCTTTCCCAGAATGCATCTGTGGTGTAGCCAGAACTTTCTCCACAGCGCTGTGGAGATAGAGCTGACAATGCGAGACTAGTTTACACGTAAGAGCTGTTTCGTGACCAGCAAATAGTAACAATAGTTTCCTCCTGCTTGTAATCTCTGTGCTAAACACCAGAAACACATGATTCTTCTCATCCGACTCTGGATAAAGAGTGTCAA
>NC_050186.1:6517875-6570375 GCF_008315115.2 Sander lucioperca
CATTTCTTGATATTTTTGATATTTGACAGTCTAAAAGACTAATTTAAAAACGCAATAACTTCATATTAAGTTATTAAGATAACAGTTTCATGCAGTAACATTTGGCAGCACACAAAACACACACAACCTGGGAACTATAGCAACAGGCTGAAAAACACTGCATTATAAACAGGTTGATTATGTAATGGCAAGAGGGGCAGGAATTTCCTTTTCATGCACACACACACACACACACACACACACATACACACATACACACGCACCTGCACCCCCCCCCACACACACACACACACGCACTTAAACACATGCACCTGACAGCAGCTCTACAGTGACGGCACACACTGACCTGAGCCCGTGGAGGCTGAGGGAAGCCCATCATCATCCTCATCATCATCATCATCATCATCAACTTCCCTGAACTGTCTCTCCGTCAGGAAACACACTGACTCTAAAACCCTGAAAAAGAAGCCACCGCTCTCCTCCTCTGCAGTGTCTTTTCTCCCTTTAAATCTCCTCACACACACACAAACACACACTCTGCAACACACACTCTCTCACAGACATCCACAGACGCACACACACACATTCACAGAGCCCCGTCAGACAGTGTGGGAGGTTGAGAGCGGAGTGCGGCAGAGACACAGACACAGGAGGGGAACATTCAGCTGGGCGGGACGCAGAGGGGAGGGAGGAGACGTGATTGGCCAGAGGGGAGCTCAAAGACGGCCAATGAGAGGGGAGAGAGTGGGGCTGGCCTTTCTGCTTGAGGCACCTGTCTGTTTATTAAGGGGATTTTGATTATCGATTAATTGTTAATCATTTTTCATGCACAAATAACGTTTTTCAAGCTTCTAAAATGTGAGGATTTACAGCTTTTCTGTGTCTTCTGTGACATTCTGACATTTTAAAAAGGACCAAACGATTTATCCAGAAAATAATCTGCAGATTAATCAATACTTAATATAACGGTTTTGCAGCCCTGATTCAATCGTCATATTGAATCAACAAGTAACAAAATCTGAAGTAACATTACCTCTATTGAAGTAACAAAATCTGCTTATAATTACCTCTATTGCTCACTAATTAGACACCTTAGTGTTGGTTGTACAGGGAGTAAATGTATTGTCTGGGTGCAGGCTGTGTCGGGCTATATTTAGCATACAAACTTTAGATTATCGATTCATCGTTTAAGTCTTTTTTTCAAGCAGAGATACCGTTTTTCAAGCTTCTAAAATGTGGGGATTTACCGCTTTTCTGTGTCTTATGTGACAGTAAACCAGTGGTGTAGTCTACGATAGATACGCAGGTATACGCCGTATACCCACTAGGAAAGGTCAAGAATCAAGAATCTCCTTATACCCACTTAAAAAAAATCGGAAGATAAGTAACGATGATTTCTTTGTGAGCCAACTTTCACAATTTTCATTCATAAATTCACTGCGAGTCACTTAGGAACAACAACACAGTTGCTTTGCATTAATGTGAATCGCTATAGACTATAGGACAGTGTTTCTCAAACTTTTTTCAATAATGTACCCCTTTTGGATTGTTTCTTTAAGCCACCGCTAATCATTTTGGTAGAAAAAAAAGTCTCTATAAAGAGGAACAGTACAGCGCTGTCAGCGATAGATTTACTAAACAACGGCCTGGTAACTGAAAAACATTTAAATCCTAATGAGAAAAGGAGACAAATACTGTAAAAAAGACAACAACTTGGAAAATAAAGATGGTAGAAGGAAGGAAGGAAGGTAAAAATAGATCGAAAATAGTATCAAAAACAGTGACATAACTGAAAAAAGCGAGAAAGTTGTAAAAAGTAGAAGGAAAATAGAAGGGAGGAAGGCAAGAATAGGTCCAAAGAAGGAGACACAAATGTCACATTTTTGGTAGGAAAAAGAAAAGTCTACATGAAGAGGAACAATGTTCCGGACAACAGCCTTGTAACTATTAAACATGTTGTTAAATATCTCACGTAGCTCCTGCAGTCCTCCAAAGTACCCCTAGGGGGACACGCACCCCCATTTGAGAAACACTGCTATAGGAGATGTAAAATGAAAGCAAACTCAAACTCAAGCTTCAGTAGACACTGCAGCAGACGTTAATGTACAGAAAATATAGAAAATGAGCCAGATGAGGCTGATGCTATACACGGTAACGTCGCTCTGGGACGTGTCGCTCTGGGATGGGCGAGTATGAAGCTGGGAGGGAAAAAAATCACAGTATACTCACAACAAAAAACTAGACTACACCACTGCAGTAAACAGTTTGATTTTTCAACTGTTGGTCTACCAGAACAATACATTAGATGACGTGACTGTTGGCCTTGAGAAAGACATACGAGCAGTCATCACCATTTTCTTTTTTTTTTAAAGATTATTTTGTTGGGCTTTTCCGCCTTTAATCGATATGACAGCTAGGTGAGAGGGGGGAGAGAGAGGGGGAAGACATGCAGGAAATCGTCACAGGTCAGACTCGAACCCTGGACCTCTGCGTCGAGGCATAAGCCTCTCAGTATCTAGCCCCTGACACACCAACCTGATAATCGGCCGTCGGCCGTCGGACGTCTGGCGAGGTTGGTGACTCGAGTCTGTTCGGTGTGTTCCGTGCCGTCGTTGGCCGTTGGCATTGATTTTGGCCGATCTGACTTGCTCGGTCGGAAGGCGGGCATTGCTGGCAGTCGGACTCAAATGACCCATCTGATTGGTGGAGTGCTAACCCGGAAATGACGAGCGGGATTAGCGTGACTAGAGCCTTTCAAAATCTGACGAAAATCTTTTAAACTGACCTTTGTCGATCTGAAATGAAGACAGATTCAGCAACTGCACAGCCTATTTCTCTCTTAAAATGTTTTCAGAAACACGTTTCGGTGAACTATTTTAGTACAATATGAGATCGTATTCTGAACGAGCCGCCATGACAGTCTGGCTGTGAATTTCCGGAGAAACCAGACCCACGTGACGCGTTCGTCGGCAGTCGGCATCGCTTCAGTGTGTTCTGAGGCACTTTTTTTTGCCAACTGCGGGAGGCAGTCAGTCCGACCGCCTTTTCTGCTGAAGGTCGGCCGTCGGGTTGGTGTGTCACCGGCTTAAAGCCTCTCAGTAAATGTGCGCCTGCTCTACCCACTGAGCCAACCCGGCCATTTCATCACCATTTTCTGACATTTTAAAGGACCAAACGATTTATCCAGAAAATAATCGGCAGATTAATCAGTACTTGATATAATGGTTTTGCAGCCCTGATTCAATCGTCATTGAGTAAGTGCACACCAATATTACACTATTATTCCAAATATGACAATATTCCGAATTTGATCCTGGTCATGTAAACAGCATATTCCAGTTGGATATTCAGAATACGGCCTTTTTCCAAATGTAGCATTTTCACACTAAAACGTGTGATATTCAGGTATTATTCAGGTTTTAGAGGCATTCTTTGGGCATGTATGCATTTGGAAAATGCATCTCAATCAGGGTTTTTACTGCAGTTTGTGACAGTTTACGGCCTCTTGCCTGTTTACGACTTATGGTCAGCTCTGTGCGTTGCTATGGTTGCTGTACACAAACCAAGCAGCCAACAGTTTGCAGGGCTGCAGACCCGATAAGGAGAAACACAGCTACTTTTTTAACATTATCAAAGACTTGGACAGCAGCAGGTTTTTGGATATTTGCACACATCACTACGCCGACCTTTTCAAGAAGCTGGTTGAAGGAATGAAGGAGGGACGCTGTGTTTACACGGTCCAACAAGTCCGCCAGCGCTGGAAAACTATGAAAAAATCATATTTTGCACGGCTGAATGTAAACGGGAATATTAGTGGAATATTTACTTTCATTAGCCATGGAAACAGCTTAGTCAGAATATCGTCTTTTTCGATATAAGGGCAAAAACATATTAAGTGCATGTAAACGTAGTCAATGTAGCGCCTCACAGCCAGTACAACACTAACACATTGTTGATTTTGACTACAGATACTTCATAACGGGCTGGTAGTTTAGCATATCTACCAATCACTGAAACATACGATAACGACTCTGAACCTTGTTCTCAAATATTTAAAGAAAATGTTGGTAGATAAGCTTCTTTGCTTTCTTTTGCCGAGAGTTAGATGTGAAGATTGATCCCACTCATGTCTGTACGATACATCTAAAAGCTACAGCCGTTAGCTTAGCTTAGCACAAAGAGAGCACAGGAAAACAGCTAGACTGGCTCCGTCTGAAGTAACAAAATCTGCTTATAAATCACCTCTATTGCTCACTTATTAACACATTAGTGTTGGTTTTACAGGGATGGATGTTGTTTGTCAGTTCATATGGTCAAATTAGTTCTCCTGAGAATATGTATGATGACAGACAGACAGACAGACAGACAGACAGATATGCTTTTAAAGTTTGTTGTGGAAATGCATGCAATTACTTTCTGAGTGCCTCATCTATGATTTCCATAATGCAATTTCCAAGGGCAGCTGTCTTTGATCTAGAATCTCTATTCATATCTTGTCCTGTCTAGTCAGGCCCAGGTTGCTTCTATTTTTACACTAAAGGATGACTGTCACAACAATGCTGACCCAGCGCAACCCATGTAATTACTAACTATTGCAGATGTGAAACTAGGTTTATATGACAAATGACAACATATGAATGTTGTCACTTTAGCTTCACTTCATTCATTCACAATGACATTGCTAGCATGCTGATGTTTATAGATAGATAGATAGATAGATAGATAGATAGAATACACTATGGTATCTGAAGTTCATGACATGTTGAATATTTCTGTGAGTAAAGGTTGTTTCTGGAAACTGGCAGAACCTGAATGGATTGTAGGGAGGAGAGTGTGAGTGAAACTGGAGGATGGAGCGGCTCCACGCCTCGAGTTGAGCAAGACGACATGACTCACTGTTGACATTCCAGAGAAGGACCAACACATTCAGACTCCCACCCATGTGTGAGGCCAACACACACACACAGACACACAGACACACAGACACAGACACAGACACACACACACACACAGAAGGGGAAAATGTGTATGACTATGCTTGAAGCTGCAGCTCAATCACTCTCTGCCTAAATTGCAATATTTCTCTATGGAGTCTGGTAGGCGTCAGCAAGGGAAAGTAGTCCCTGCCCTCAGACTACAATGACTCATTTATATACTCACTATACTCGCTTCCTACCTTCACTTCAGCATTTCAGTGCCTCGAAATATAATAATTGATATCCTCGGATTCCTAAAATGTGCCCTCACACTTCCTAATTTGCCCCCTTCCCTCTCTTCTGCATAGAGCTGCAAAGATTAATCGATTAACCGATTAGTTGTCAACTATTAAATTAAGGGTGAGGCTATTTGCACCTCTGGTACAATTAGCAGTGTATGCTATTCATACCCTGGTGCAATTAGAAATGAATACTATTCGTACCCCGCCAGTGCACACAGCAATGTGTTCTATTAATACCCCGTCTGGTACAAATATCAATGTACCGGCAACTATTTTGATCATTTAAATCGGTTTGAGTCATTTTTCTTTGAAAAAAGTAAAACGTCTCTGATTCCAGCTTGTTAAATGTGAATATTTTCTAGTTTCTTCTCTCCTCTGTTGTTTATGCACAAACTGCAAGTCCCTAAACAATTATATTTTCTGCAGAACTTCTCTTAAAGCAGCCATTTTAATGAATGCAAATGAATACATAAAACACAGGATTACATAAGAAATACACTTGGTTTAATACTAAATACATTGACTGGGTTAAGCTGCCACAGACAGCGGAAGCAGTCAGTTCCTACTCCTGATCAATACTGGGCCTTAGCTCCTCTTTGTAAAGCAGCTCATTATGTAGCAATCACATCCTCCATTATTCTTAATGACCGTTGTTCTTACAGTGAGTCAGTTGTTTTAAATCAGCTGGTTTCCTCTGCTTTACTTTGCCCATGGAAAACTAACTTGAGATGCATTATATTTAACCCTTATGTTGTCCTCCTGGCGAAATACACTTTTATCAACATTTTTTTTCCCCTAGGCTTCCGCCGCTTTTTGTTGAAGTATTTTTCTGCTTATTGTCGCATTTATTTATTTATTTTTTATAAAAAAAATTTAAGTTGCTGATTTTTTTCAATGTTTTTGTTGCTTTTTTGACATTGTGTTGCTTTTTTGTTATGTTTTTTCTAAGCTTTTGACCCTTTTTTGGACATTTTTGTCACTTTTACGTTTGATGCTTTTTTCCCACTACTACCAACTCATACAACCAGTTTTACACTTATTCTTGGAATTCATGCACACTAAACCTAATTTTTGAGTTTAAAAAGCAGAAATATGCTATAACATTTAATAAAAACACCCAAAATTCAATGAAAGTAGTGTACTGATCCTTCATTTTACTTCAGAAGAGCGTTAAATGGAACCATCCATGTTCATTTTTGGCAATTTGGTCGAAAGAAACCAACATTTCTGATATAGACATTTTGTGAAAATGGGTCAACAGGAAAGTTTACATGATCAAACCGAGGGATCAAAACTCCACAAAAACACACACACACACACAACAGAAATAATGTTTTCCTTGGAATTGTTAGTCATTTTCCTCAAGCATGCTGCACATTTAATTCTTGGAACCCAGAGCCTCTTCTCAGTCTAAAACAATGAACTACTGAGGTGGTTTACCTCCAGAACAAACAGGTTTTCATCCCAGCACACAAGTGGTTTTGTGCTGCTGCAGGATGGCAGGAAGCCGGCGCCAACGTGACTCAAAGAAAAACAGACACACACGTGGAGAAGAAACGAAAAATAATGACTCATACAGCCCCTCAAATACACTTGTGACCTGACTGACAGCAGAAAGATCCGGGTAATGTTTCTAATGCAGGGTGCTGGCAGGTGAGTTATTACACTTTCACTGAACACGAACACAGGAGAGACACTGTGTGACACTGCCACCTAGCGGTCATTTCCATCAACTGCACAAAGCATTTACTGTGTACTGTGTCAAAATGAACAAATATAGGCAGTATTTTCAAAGTACCTTGACTTTTTTCTATTCAGCACAAGTTCAGCTAGAATAATATCTAAGTAGAATGTATTTCATGATTGTACTTTTCTTTAAATAACTAAATGAAGTTGTAAAAAGTACTTTTAGAAGTGTGCTGGAATTTGTGAAAAAACATGACTGTACCCATTGTATTAGGTACGGTGCTACATCCTGTAACGCCCTGCAGTGCCTTGCTATGACATTAACTACTATGACTACCATTTTCTAGTCACTGTTCCATTATCTTTATTGTGACTATTATTGCCACTGTTCATCACACCCCCAACCGGCACCGTCAGACACCAACTACCAAGAGCCAGGGTCTGTCCCAGGTTTCTTCCTAAAAGGGAGTTTTTCCTCGCCACTGTCGCACTAAATGCTTGCTCTTGGGGGAACTACTGGAATTGTTGGAACTTTATAAATTATAGAGTGTGGTCTAGACCTACTCTATCTGTAAAGTGTCTCGAGATAACTCTTTTTTGATCACATGATCGTGTGAAGTCTTAGGTATGTAACAAGCGCAAACACTTTCATCTGTTCCATTGTTTTATACAACTAATTTGCAATCTTAAAAAAATGTATGTCAGTTGTTTTGGAGTCTCGCTTTGCCAGACCTTCCTGCACAGCGCTGCGGAGGAGGGTCTGGCTAGTCCACACAACATTCCTGGATAGGACATGAACACGCTCTGGTTGATTGGCTTTTTTTTTTTTTTTAAACCAATCATAATCATCTTGGGAGGCGGTATGGCGGTATTAGAACTGGTTTCGGTGGAACATGTGCGCGTAGGAAGGCGAGCTCTGGAATTAAAATGGAAGAAATAATAATATAATTTGATTGTCGGTTCTAGCTCGGAGAATGTTTCCCGGATGGACTGGAGTTTAGAACGCCAACACAAAAGGATGCGGAAGGTGACGGACATCCGGCCGAAAAAGAGGGAGGGACATCCGGCGGATCTTCCGGCAATCCCGTATAGAAAGGTGGTCGATATAGACTAGTTGTTTTGTGACCAGGAGTCAGCAGTGGGTGGGGCGAAGACTCTTTTCACAGCTTAGCCCAGGTAAATGGGACTGTACAAAGCTTACAGTAGAGCTATTCATTTACACTGTTCAGGGGGACACATTTTTATATGTTTTGTTATGTTATAACGTGATACTTTTCAACTAAATGGCGCTCAGCGTAAATTCTGGCAGGAAGACTTCTAAACTTAATCACATTTCTCTCTTCTAAAACTGAACAGCTGGTAGAGGCGCTCACTTTTATCTAACCAATCAGAAGAGGCCTTGTATTTCTCAAGCCAATCACAGCACGACACCCTTGTTTTAAACCTGTCTCTCTCTCTGCCGCTCAGTTGTCATTTCAGGCTAAGAACACAACCCTCATCCTCCCCTTGCTCCTCCGGCCTTCATCCTGCACGGCTCCTGGTTCCTCCTCCAACCAGACTGCGTCGGCTCCTCGGTTCGATATTCGGGTTCTTCACACCGCATCAGTGTCTAGACTCCATCGGTGGATCAGCTTCTGGCCTTCTAACCCACTAATTATATATCATTTAATAATGATGGAGTCTAATCTCCAAAGACTGTACATGTCATATCATGCATTCGTACAATAAATCTTTGCATATCTGCAACGAAGTCTCTCCTGATTGAGATATATATATATATATATATATATATATATATATATATATATATATATATAAAGAGTCTAGTCCCCAACTTTTTCAGACAAATTCATAGGGGGAAAAAAAGTCTTATATCCGGGTTAATACGGTCCATCCGTTGAACCAGACTACTGTAGAAGGGATGGGGGGACCTTTTACGAGAGAGAGCCTCCTGACTGACTGGTGTCTTGTCATTTTTGGCAACATCGGACAGTTGGATGGTTGCACACTGACATCATATGACTGCCAGTTTGCAAAACACTTCCTGTTTCTTGCGCTGCAAATGTTTGTTATACACACAGTATCATTGCAGTGTGTCCGGGCCGGTCAGGTTACCCACACGTCTGATTTCCATCCGGCCGTTACAGTAACCGATCACTGAACCTTTCTGTCTTTAAGGAGCTTAAGACTCCTCTTGTTTGGCACCAGGAAACATCATGTTTTTCATCAGACGATTCTTATCTCCTGACCTGCAACAACACGACTCCATTTAAACGCTTGGCACAACAGACTGTGTGTGTGTGTGTGTGTGTGTGTGTGTGTGTGTGTGTGTGTGTGTGTGAGCTCAATTTACTGTGACATTTTTGGCATTCAGAATCAGCTGACACTCCCACAACATCCTAAATCACCACTGTGAGCAACGTGAGGAAGCTCACAGGCCGCTGAAATACCACAAAAACACCAGCACAAATCAAGCCTGCTGTTCCACTGACAGAGAGATTAAAGGCCTCATATCCATCAGAATAAAACGGCCTGTTTTGAAAGACACGTTTCTAAAAACAGGATTTGGCGATCTCATGAGATATACCACCAGACAACATAAATGTGTCTACCCTCAGAGACTGTCAATGTAATATCTGATCGACAAACGCTAGAGTTTCAGCCCCAGTAGCAGAACTAATCTGCGTCCACAGGCGTAATTGACAGGGGGGGGGATGGGGGTAGGGTTGCACGATATTGACAAAATGTGATATTGCGAATATTGCGATATTGATATTAATTTCAATATTTTTAAACATATGTAAAATTACAAAAAGTGACAGGAAAATGCATCAAAATAGATTCATAACAAATTAAACAAGTTTTCTTACAACACAAGGGTTATTTCAACTGACATATGTCATATTGGACTGGTCCAATATGAATACATAAATAAATAAATAAATAAGGACCATGTCTACAGAACAGGACATGTTCTACTGGTTGGACAGTATAAAATATATAAATACAGAGAACAGGACATGTTCTACTGGTTGGACAGTATAAAATATATAAATAAAGAGAACAGGACATGTTCTACTGGTTGGACAGTATATAATATATAAATAAAGAGAACAGGACATGTTTTACTGGTTGGACAGTATAAAATAAATAAATAAAGAGAACAGGACACAACTTTTCATTCACTTTTCTGATTTGTTCCGTTTAGTTGTCTCTATTTCTTCACTCACACTGTCACTCTGTTGAAATATGCACACACGTGGTACGCTCCATAGGGTTGGTCACGTAGTGACCCCGTGCACTGACGTGCACTAACATGTGCAAGTGGCACGGTAACCACGGTAACCGGCCAATGAAACATGATCATTATAGTGTTTCAAGCTCTAAATCAAACACAACTAAGCCACACAGCCAACGGACGGGACGCAGTGCTCCACAAAATAACTAAATATCGCATACTTATTGCGACACTTTCGATATATTGCGATAACGATATTGAGTGCATATATCCCCCAAATATCTAATAATAATTTCCTTTACATAATTAAAGACATTTGCACAATAAATTGATGCAGAAATGGCACAAATTGTTGAAGAAAATTTTAACAAAATGCAGGAAATGAAGTGTTTGATATGCTCAAAATTTCAATTTTGCTCAAAAGTGGAGATCTCACCCCTAATGATAAACCCAAAAGTTACGACCTTGTTTGCGTCCATATTAACACGTCTGACAACACATATCACATGACCATTCACACACACTGAGCATGTGCGTGCTGGTGTAAATAGGAGAAAATACTTTGGAGAAAGAACAACAACGGATTAAAATAAGATGACGGACTCTTCAGAAGAGGTCATTATCTTCACTCGAGTTTCTGCGCGGGAAAGTCGCCGGACGCCACAATCTTCTGAACATAGTCATACTGAGAAATCCAGAGAGAGTTGTGTGGAGCTGATAGTCTTAATTAGCTTTGTAGCAACTCATCTGGTAATGGCTTGAATGTGACGGACGTTCATTAATATCAAAAAGTTACGCACTAAAGCTTTAACTAAAAATATAATTATCGTCTTTCTGCGCGTGTTCAGCCGTTTGAGGTCAGCGATTTTTGTTGTTGATTGTTTCGAGTTCTGCAGGTGATTTAGGTCTTTAAACACCTGCAGCAGTGAAAAGCACAGCAGCAGACTAATGACTGTGTCAACAGCTGGAGGCTGGTCCCTGGTTGTTACAACATTTGCTCATGGTTGATTGCTAAACATCCATCTGACTGTGAAGTACGTAAACAGACACTTAATCCTGTTGTAAGAGCCAATTAGTGCCCTTGGTATAAATAGGAACCAATCTGGACCCGGAAGCACATACAGTTTTTGACCACACGCACATACGCACACTAACACCACAACACTACACAGGCATACATACAAGCAGCAATCATACAGGCATACATAAAATTAACTGTGGCCTTTGTAACCGTAGCCTCTTCTTCGGAGAAAAGTGAGAGATGCTTTTATCCAGCAGGAAGGTTCTTCAGCGAGTTACTGAGCGTTAATTCAACTCGACGCGCTGCTGCAGGGAACATCAAACCTGCGACCTTTTGGTTTCACAGTAATCTCTTCAACCCCTGATCCACAGTCACTTTGGGTTAGTGTAACACTGTGAGATTTAAGATGTTTCTCCTCTTTCTTTACATTTCAGCAGCATTTTTATTCCAGTTATGGAAATATATAGAGCAACTTTCATTTCACAACCTCGTAGCTCGTGGTCAGTCTGCCTCGGATGGTGAACTCAACGTTTCTCAATAAACAGAGAAAGGAGAGCTTATGTAATCCCGCCTGACGTGCTAGTTCCTGTAGCAGCATGATAAAGCCCATGATGTCACAATCACACATTCCAGTGTTACATGTAGCTGCAAAGTTCAGGTGTCCACATCTTTTTGGTCAGGTATTGTACAGAACTAGGCGCCTTCCTACTAGGGGAGGGGGGGGGGAGTAGGGCTGTCCTCGACTAAAGAAATTCTTAGTCGACTAACACTTATATGATTTTGTCGATTAATCGATTAGTTGATGTAATCGACAGAGCTGTGCTCTTTGAGAGGTGGTTAAGACTAGAAAAGCACAATATAAATGTAGTTAATTAACCATCTGTAAAACTGAGTTTCTCCACAATTAATCCTGCAAAAGCACCACTTTAAATCTTGTGTTTACCAGAAATGTGCTCATAAGTTTCTTGGAAATGAGTAATTAAGCATGAATAAGCATAAAAAATGCGTTATCAACTAAAGAAATCTTAGTCGACTAAGACCAAAACGACCGATTAGTCGACTAATCGACTAAGACGTGGCAGGGGAGGAATCGATACAGCATAGTATTGCAATATTTTCTGTGGCAATAGTGTATAGATACATAGACGCCAAGTATGGATCTATTATTATATATGTGTTGGTCAGTTTGTCTGCTTGACAATCCCATTTTGCAGCAATAAAATTGAAGTGAGATGAAGAAACAGAGAAATTTATCTTTTTAGATCAAACAGATGTTGACAAAATTTCCTTTTGGAGACATCATTTGAAATTGGGAAAGATTTGAAGTTGAAAAAACGGTAATAAATTGCAATATATCCCATAATATTGCAATATGTTCAAAATCGCAATAATATCGTATAATTACATAAGAATCATGATGAAATCGTATCGTGAGGCCTCTGGTGCTCTACTCAGGACCAAGCAACGGACTAGGGTTGGGCGGTAATACGGTATACCGCGGGGTCTTAAAAATAGCAACGGTATCAGTTTCAATACCGTCATTAAAAAAAATGCAGTGCACTTATATAGGAGACAAGGATTAAATATTAAATATAATTTATGTAATTATGTGTGGTTGTCATCACGTGACCGTGTGGAGGAGAAAGTAGTTTTTTTGTAAGTTGTTGTGTTATGATTGTTTCAGTATTAGTGTTTGGTATTCAGTTTCTGAACGGTGAACAAGCCAACAGTTTGGTGACGCCGTCTGAGCCTTACGTCATCATTTTTAATTAGTCACGGTGATACCGTATACCGCGGTAAAACAGGGAGGAGGTTTGACGGTATCAAAATTTGGATACCGCCCAACCCTACAACGGACCTGGCGAAAAGCCCCTTCCCACCCCTGAAACTCTCTCCCCAAAACACATCTGAGACTAGCCTGACAAGCCAGCCCCACATTAAGATGTTGGGTCTGGGAACTCACCATTGGCAGGGCTCAATCAGAGGGGCGGGATAAACGGTTGTCTTTCAAATTCCCTCCCCCCCACGAAGAAGGTAGCAGAGCTAGTTGATAGATTAAACTTTTGCCGTATCCGGTCGGCAAAACTCCGTACACATCTTCCTTTTTTAAGAATGATTTCAGTGCCGTTCTTTGTTCTTTTCTCAAAGAAAAGCTGAACTCCAAGTCTTCCAGAACACCGCTGTTCCCAGCAGCAGCAGCCATAAGCCCCGCCCACCAACTCTATACACGATGTGATTGGCCTGACTAGAGTTTGGTTTTTCCAGCTCGCAAGCCAACGGAGAGTTGCTAGACGACCCTGGCTGCAAATTAAATTTGCTGCCGCAAGGGTGCGTCTAGATTTCTAGGCTAATCTGAGACAGCACCAAACACCAATGTCTGCATTCACATCACTAATCACTAATCAACAAAACTCACTTTTTCAGAACAGCTTTTATATGTGTGATTGATGTTGTGTGTAAAGGGTTGCTTTCTATGTTCCTTTTAACTTATGAAAAGTGTATTTTAGAGCTGCAAATATTAATGGATTAGTTGTCAACTAATACAATAATCTTATTTTGATAATTACTTAATCATTTTATTTTTTTATGGGAAAAAGACAAACTTCTCTGATGTCAGCTTGTTAAATGTGAATATGTTTTAGTTTCTTCTCTCCTCTGTGACAGTAAACTGAATATCTTTGAGTTGTAGACAAAACAAGACATTAGAGGACTTCATCTTGGACTTTTTGGGAACCACTGAAACACATTTTTCACCATTTTATGACATTTTAGACACCGAACAACTAATCCATTAATCCAGAAAATGATCCACAGATGAATTAACAATGAATATAATTGTTCGAAGCAGGCCTAGAAAATAGGGTCCAGACCAAAATTACCATTTTAATGTTGTGTGTTTAGTGTGGTCTTCTATGATCTTTTTAACGTGTGTAAAGTGTCTTTGAATATGAAAATATATGCAGGTGTGTGGTTCCTGTTGGGTCTTATAGTCCTTGTTGCTGTGTTTCAGTGCTGTCAATACTGATTAAGGGCTGGACCCACCGCGCCCTCTGCCCCTTGAGCTTTTCCCTATCTGTGTGTGTGTGTGTGTTTGTGTGTGTGTGTGTGTGTTGGGTACAAGTGCACACAAACACACCCACAAAGTCAATTAAGCACTCCCTCGCTATGGACTGTTAGCTGGAACTAGAGGAGCCATTACATAAATAATCAAACACCCACACACCAACCAGTCCTCCAAACCACTGGTTCCCAACCTCTTTGGTCAGGTACTGCCACAGCTATGTCAGATGAACTCATGTATCCCTTAATCAATTCCAAATGTATAACACTATTCATTATATAAAGGTGGATATTGTTAATTTTTCATACAATTAATCTGTGAATGTTATGGTTGGTTTTGTCTATATCTACAACGTTCCACTTCCAGGATTGCTCCGGTGCCGCCAGAAATTCCGCCAGATGTCCATCTTTTCAGCCGGATGTCCCATTACCTTCCTCTTCCTTTGTGTTGGCGTTCTAACCTCTGGTGGATTTGTGAGGACTATGGTTAACTGCTCCTCAGATCTCTGCAGGGTAAATCCAGACAGCTAGGTAGACTATCTGTCCAATCTGAGTTTTCTGTCGCACGACTAAAACTATTTTTGAACGTACACGTTTTACCAAAACAAGTTACTTCCCAAGGCTATTTTGGTCGGTGCTAAGCACCACCCAAGAGGATTGTGATTGGTTTAAAGAAATGCCAATAAACCAGAGCACGTTTTTCTCCCATCCCAGAATGCTGTATGGACTAATCAGACCCTCCTCCGCAGCGCTGTGGAGGAAACTCTGGCAAAGCAAGACTATGGTTGATCAGCAATCATACTACTACTAGTCGGAGTGAAGCTGACTGTTTCAACCGTATATCCATTACTTTTGGTTAATCATTTGAATTGTCATTACTTTTAGCTTTTTATCTCTTGCATTCATTCATTACTTTTGGCTACATGTTTACACTTCTTTTCACTCTTACATAACTGCAACATGTAGAGTTGAGTTATTGCAGTTGATGTAATGTTAATATGTGGATATATTCTTTTAATCAAACCATAATTTCAGTTTTTTTGAATTAGTTGAGCTACTCTACGATCAGTCCAAGCACCCCTTGGCAACTGCAGAAGTACCCTGTGGGGTACGCATACCCCTGGATGGGAATCAGTGCTCCAAACCATACCACGATATTAGTAGTTTGTTGCTACCCTCTAATACGACCCACAGGAGTGTTTCAATAATACAACTTTATATCTAAACCAGAGAACTTCAGCTGTGGTTTTGAATATAAAGGTCACAATTTTAAACATGTCTTTAACGTTTTGAAACTGTGGCAGTTTGGTTATGTTTAGGCGTAGTTACAGTATCTCACAAAAGTGAGTACACCCCTCACATTTTAGTAAATATTTCATTATATCTTTTAATGGGACAACACTGAAGAAATTACACTTTGCTACAATGTAAAGTATTAAGTGTCCAGCTTGTATAACAGAGTAAATGTGCTGTCCTCTCAAAATAACTCAACACACAGCCATTAATGTCTAAACCGCTGGCAACAAAAGTCAGTACACCCCTATGTTAAATTCCCATAGAGGCAGGCAGACTTTTATTTTGAAAGGCCAGTTATTTCATGGATCCAGGATACTATGCATCCTGATAAAGTTCCCTTGGCCTTTGGAATTAAAATACCCCCACATCATCACATCCCCTTCACCATACCTAGAGATTGGCATGGGGTACTTTCCATAAAATCATCTCTCAATGCAAATCAAACCAGCTATTAGGCTAACTGACATAAAACCATGTCTGTCTGTTCTGTAGTGTGATGCAAAGTATTTTACACAGACCGTGAGGGGCCTGAGTTGTAGGAAAGCAGATAGAAAGGTTGAGTCTAGTAGGAAGAACTTGTAATCTGGCTTTTACTGTGAATATGGCAATGTCCTCACTTAGTGCAGTATTCTTAAGAAATGAGTGAAAAAGAGAGTGATCAGCAGAGGGAAGACATGCAGGTTTTCCCAGAAGTTTCAGTCCAGCCCAGTGTTGTTGTTGTTGTAGTAGTAAGTCCATAAGAGTTCACTGGGCGCCTGTTAGTGTTAGCGGGTAGCTATGACCCCCATATGTACTGTAGCTGTTGCCCTGACGTAAGTCAGAAGGTCAGTAGTAATATCCTCTAAAGCCTGAGACACACCAAGCCGATAATCGGCCGTCGGACAGTCTGGCGAGGTCAGTGACTCGAGTCTGTTCCATGTGGTCAAAAAAGTGCCTCGGAATACACCGTCGTAATACGTCTCCATAACAGCAGGCGGCGCTAATCTGTATTGTCGCCCAAAAATGAAAACCGGCAGCTGATTGGACGAACACGTCACGTGGGTCTGGTTTCTCCGGAAATTCAAAGCCAGACTGTCATGGCGGCTTGTTCAGAATACGATCTCATATTGTACTAAAATAGTTCACCGAAACGTGTTTCTGAAAACATTTTAAGAGAGAAATAGGCTGTGCAGTTGCTGAATCGGTCTTCATTTTAGATCAACAAAGGTCAGTTTAAAAGACTTTTGTCAGATTTTGAGAGACTCTAGTCACGCTCATCCCGCTCCTCGTTTCTGGGTTAGCTCTCCACCAATCAGATGGGTCATTTGAGTCCGACTGCTGGCAGTGCCCGCCTTCCGATTCAACATGTCAAATCGGCCAAAATGAAGGCCGACGGCTCCTCCGACGGACGACGACACGGGACACACCGAACAGACTCGAGTCACCGACCTCGCCAGACTGTCCAACGGCCGATTATCGGCTCGGTGTGTCTCGGGCTTTAAGACCCTCACAGTCCCAAAGTCAGACCGCACCCACTCAACTGATACTCCAGATCGGACACAAAGATAGTTCAGGTCTGACCAGACACCAAAACCCGCAGAATGGGTGTCAAGTTTCCCGCTGGGTTTTCGTTTGAAACCAAGGAAGTGGGGCTCTGACTCCCTGGCCAACGGGACCTTGCGTCTCCTTAGGTCCAGGAACAGGAAGGATCGAGCCAGCTCCCTAACATCTTTGTCATCATTATTCAGCATGTTCAGAAGGTGGGAAATGGGAGTATGCAGGTCAGTCAACTTTGTTACATTTAATTCATGACAAAAGAATTACTCACACAGAGTGGAAGAGCAGGTTCTTCCAAAACACGTGTCACACACACACACACACACACACACACACACACACACACACACACACACACACACAAGCCATGTAGTTACCCGACAAGTGTTGCAGCAGAAGGAGCAGCAGTGTTGCAACAAAACCAGTGGTGGAAGAAAATACTCCATTACAAGTGAAAGTCCTACATTCCTTTATTTTGGGAGGTAGGAAGACGAAAGCGAGAAAAGCACCATTCCTGAGCTACCGATGTGGGGATGCTTCCACTTCTGTGTACACCACCACCAACGTGCTGTCTGGAAAACTGCCTAAAAACACAGGTTGGGAACAGAAAGCAACTGCCAGAGCAATGGTTCAACTCCAGAGCTGCCATCACAGGGATGTTTCAACACAGATAAAGTGCATCTTTAACTAATGCTAGAGCCAGTCCATTCACATTCCATAACCACAACGTCAAGCCTTCAACTTTACAGTATTTGACTAGACATTTGCTGCGGTGCTTGTTGATTAGGCATGTGTGGAGTCTGATCTGCTGTGCTCCTGCTGAGAGTTATAAGAGTGTGGAACAAATTATTAAAAGGCTGACACGTTAGAAAAAGCCTGTTGATTCAGACCCTTGCAGTGGCTTCCCAGTGAACCAGACATAACCTCCATCTCTGTCTTTAATGACTCAACTGGCTGCATCATGTGACTAGCAGCGAGCTCCTGTCCACGCTGGTTTGGGCTGGCACCTCAAAGTTTTTAATCTTTCCCCCCATGGCATGAAAATGTCACTTTATGAGGTTTTTTAACATTAATATGAGTTCCCCCAGCCTGCCTATGGTCCCCCAGTGGCTAGAAATGGTGATAGGTGTAAACCGAGCCCTGGGTATCCTGCTCTGCCTTTGAGAAAATGAAAGCTCAGATGGACCGATCTGGAATCTTCCCTTTATGATGTCATAAGGGGAAAGGTTACCTCCTCTTTCTCTGCCCAGAGAATTTGGCCCACCCAGGAGAGAGAGAGAGACATCATGGCTTGCAAACAAGCAAAGTGGCAGTTGGTCAAGGCCACACCCCCACTCTCCACCTTGCCCCCCCCTCTCTCCTCCTCACACAGAAATGGCACATCCTAATGAAAGCTCATTGTGGGACTGGCTCTAGTGGCTGTAATTCTGCACCAAGGCTGAATTTCGGGAAAGAGACTTCAGATACAGTATTAGGGGACCACTAAGGTCTATATAAAAGAGACTTCAGATACAGTATTAGGGACCACTAAGGTCTATATAAAAGAGACTTCAGATACAGTATTAGGGACCACTAAGGTCTATATAAAAGAGACTTCAGGTACAGTATTAGGGGACCACTAAGGTCTATATAAAAGAGACTTCAGATACAGTATTAGGGGACCACTAAGGTCTATATAAAAGAGACTTCAGATACAGTATTAGGAGACCACTAAGGTCTATATAAAGAGACTTCAGATACAGTATTAGGGGACCACTAAGGTCTATATAAAAGAGACTTCAGATACAGTATTAGGGGACCACTAAGGTCTATATAAAAGAGACTTCAGATACAGTATTAGGGGACCACTAAGGTCTATATAAAAGAGACTTCAGATACAGTATTAGGGGACCACTAAGGTCTATATAAAGAGACTTCAGATACAGTATTAGGGGACCACTAAGGTCTATATAAAGAGACTTCAGATACAGTATTAGGGGACCACTAAGGTCTATATAAAAGAGACTTCAGATACAGTATTAGGGGACCACTAAGGTCTATATAAAAGAGACTTCAGATACAGTATTAGGGGACCACTAAGGCCTATATAAAAGAGACTTCAGATACAGTATTAGGGGACCACTAAGGCCTATATAAAAGAGACTTCAGATACAGTATTAGGGGACCACTAAGGCCTATATAAAGAGACTTCAGATACAGTATTAGGGGACCACTAAGGTCTATATAAAAGAGACTTCAGATACAGTATTAGGAGACCACTAAGGCCTATATAAAAGAGACTTCAGATACAGTATTAGGGGACCACTCCTGGCCTATATAAAGCATCCAAAAAGCAGGATGTCATAGGACCTTTAAAAAAGGGCCAAAAACCCCAGCATGCAAATTCTTTTGATGAAATGTAATTTTCCCTGATGTCCCTTCTCTCAGTCAAACCTCATCACCACATCACCCACACCTTGTTACTCCTCTTTTCCACACACTGTCAGACTCTTGGAATGTTTCTCTCTCATTTTTAGGGTTTAATGCCTGCAGACAGATTCACCCATTTATATGTGGTAATATACTGGCTCTATACATGCTAAAAGTACTGATTATTTACATGGAGTCTGGTGGGTTTGGCGATGGGGATTTCGGCGCTGTTTCATGTTAAACAAAAAAGGATCTCACTCTTTAACAAAAAGGTCTGTCTCTGCAGGCAAGGGCGTAACTTTGGGTTCAACATTTGAGGGGTTGAGATCTCCACTTTTGAGCAAAATTAAAACTTTTGGGTGTCAAACACATCATTTTTCTGCATTCTGGTGAGGTTTTTGGGGTGGGTTGCACTGGCCAGTTTTGATTATTGGTGGGATTGTAACCCCCCACCCCCCCTGTAAATTACACCTTTGTCTATAGGGAGCATTTCCATAATGTTGTCAGACACTTAGAATAATAATCTGAGCCTGTCAGTGGCAAAAATGCATTTTTAGTCAACTCAAACTGAAGGGGAACATTTGCCCTTATGGATTACATCACAGTCTGGTTTACGGGTGCTAGTTACAGCGTTCTTGCTCAATACTGGACCAAAAGATTTCATTGTGGTTTTTGTTGAAATTAGTCACCAATGCATGGGAAAATAGAGTCCAGGTTGAAAAATATTGACTAAACTGACCATGAGACCAGATGTGTCGGGATGTGGGACTTGTTACATCAGCTAAAGAAAAGTCATAACAAAGACACGGAAACCATGGATGACATATTGCAGCGTGGCATCTCCAAAGTTGAATAACTGAAACATATCCTGAGCAGCGAGAAAAAGCCGCAAAGAACCAAATCGGAGTCTGAAAATGCTCATTTTGTAACTACTGCGCTAGTGTCCAATCCTTAAGTGTTGCCCGAAAGGTTTATGATATACTGTATAAGCTCATTTACCAGTCTGTAGGTACACAAAGCTAAAGCTCATCCTCCCTTCTTGATAATGTTCACCTTATCTTGAAACTTGTGTTAACCTAAGGTGTTTCTTATATTCCGTCCACGCCTTCTAATCAGTGAGGGTGGACTAAACATTATAAGCACTTCTTTTTATTATGTGCTATGAATGCCTGAAGGTTTTCACATCCCACAATGCACTGGTAGTCCTGTCAGTGATGACCCAAAGTGGTGATGAATCATTATTCATGACATCTCAACGCACTTCTGTCTGTAGAGTCTAGAGCTGCAAAGATGAATCGATCAGTTGTCAACTAAGACATTAATCTGCAACTTTGATAATCGATTAATCAGTTTGAATCATTTTTCTTTAAAAATATCTCAGATTCCAGCTTGTTAAAGGTGAATATCTTCTAGTTTCTTCTCTCCTCTGTGACAGTAAACTGAATATCTTTGAGTTGTGGGCGAAACAAGTCATTTGTTGTTTGTTGCAGCACTGAGAGACATCTGCATGAGTTTATATATTTTAATACAGGCAGATTAGCACAGTATCAAAACCACTGTGACCTTTGATTAGGCGGTGGAGGGGAAGGTAGAAGCTGTGTGATGGACTGGCTGATTTCGAGGAAGTAGCCTATATGTGTTTTTTGTTTGCAATCTGTCGAGGAGTAAAAAAAAAAAAAAAAAAAAAAAAGAAGGAAGAAGCGAGCAGCGGGGTGGCAGGCAGCCAGCAGCAGAGATCTCAGTTCAGGTTAGTCCCGTTCTGATCCTCCGTGAAGCTGCCTCCGAGCCGGGGAGGTTTTGGCTCCGTGGATCATCGGATTCACTAAGTCCCCACGCAGCGGCTATAACGCATGGCTGATATCTGGCTACTGCAGTCCCAGGATGCTGTGCCCGACCACCGCAGTGCACGGATGCCTTCACATGTCAAAAAGGGCACTCACAAAAACAGCAACAACACCACCACCACCGCTGTCTGTCTCTGCTTCTCTGATTACGCGCTATAACTTTACGCGCAAAAGCAAATTACAACAAATTACGAATTTTTACGCACCTGCATGCGCTGCCACACAATCAAACTTCACCAAAACCAAACCCTGACATGGCTAAATCCTAGAACACACACACACACACACACACACACACAAACAAACACACACAGCGATAAGTGTGTGGTGAAGAGTGAATAGTTTTCTTACCTCCTGTGTGAAATGAAGCTACAGCAGCGGCTGGCTTGAGTGTGAGGAGCAGCGGTGAGTGAGCCGCTGACCAAATCTGACAGTGGTGATCACAGCAGCAGTGACTAACGACTGGACTTCCTGTGCCTTTTACTTTCAAAATAAAACTCAAGAAGGTTGGAATTTCGCTTCATGCACATTGTGTTATCCAAAGACCATGGGCACATTTCTTCATGTGTTTTGGGAGTGTATCCCCTGTTGCACGGTTCTGGCAAAATGTTGCCTCAGAACTGAAGACATTCGTCTCTGGGACAGTTCCCGGGACAATACCAGTTCTGCTAGTGAATGACACTTCTTCACTCCAGATTTCTAAATGTCAGAAAAGCATAGTCCTTGCTGGGCTTATACAGCTGCAAAGAAAATGGTGGCGGTGCACTGGAAGCCCCCACACACTTTGACCATCAAGCAGTGGCTTCTGACTTTTCTTGACATAGTTTATATGGAACAGCCCGCATCAATGGAGCTACACAGGTGAATGTGGATATGTGGCTTTTAACGGCAGAGACATTAAGAGGACGACTGTGACTCCAGTTGCCAGCCCACGGGGTCCTGGGGAGGGTGGGGTGATATTGTTTTGCCTATGTATATATACAGTCCAAATTTCTGGGGGGGGGTTACATGTATGTTCTGTTACCTGTAACATCCTGCTGATTGTGTTTATGTTGTTTGTTGAATTAAAAAGAAGGTTGGAATTTCCCTATTTGTCTCGCATTGTCGTCTCTATCTCCACAGCGCTGTGGAGGAAGGTCTGGCTACACCACAGATGCATTCTGGGATAGGAGGAAAAAGACGCTCTGGGTTGTTTGCATTTCTTTAAACCAATCACAAACGCTAAGCTCCGGACGCAGCGACGGTGGCTCTGCTAAATAGTCTCAGGAAGGAACTTGTTTTGGTGGAACATTTGCACCTCGCAAAAGAAAACGCCACATTCAATATTAAATGAAGTTAACTGTTGACACAATACAGTAACGTGAGCTATTTAAATTAGCTGATACATGGTTAAACCTCATTATCTCTTACCAGTGTATCTCCGTGTGTACTTCGTCCACAACAATCCCACCAATCGGTCCCAAAACATCCCAGTTAGAGAGGAAATGCCCTAAACATATTCTTTGTAAATCTTTACAATCATTCAGTGAAAGTCTCTTCAAAACTTGTACTTTTCAGCGTGTAGCTCGCTAGCTCAGAGGTTCTGGTTGATGTTTCCCGAAGCGTACCGAGTTTGAGAACGGCAACACACAGAGAGCGGACTCACACGCAGAAAGCCAAATGTTCTTCCGTTGATCCAGACTAGTATTTACCAGTTTACATTTTCATGACAATTTAATCTTGATATTTACCTCATATTATATGCTATGTACATATAAAATTCTGTAATTAGTACTAATTGGCATCTCATCTGCAGGTCTCCTGGGTGAAGGTCCTGTGTTTGTCTGACCCATCCACCCCCCCCAACCTGCCTCCTTATGAGGAACTTGGCCCTCTTATACTTCGCTACATTACTTTCAGCCAGAGGCGATTCTAGGATCAGACCTTTAGGGGGGCTCAGCCCCTAATGAGAATGTGACACGGATACAGTGCCCCCCCCCCCCCGTTAAATAAGTAATTTCATTAGCCGATAATCTCTGAGCTAGCTACTGAACAACAACGTCAGCTAACATTTTTAGTTGCTTAGGTTTTAATTTGGATTCTAATCTGCGCTATGAAATTACCATTGACATATATATATAATGGACCAACAGGTCCCGTGTCTCTGGACGGAGACCAGTGAAGGATATTAGAAGATCTTTCCCGGTGATGGCTGAGCGTTACTGAGCAGCCTCCAACTGAGCTTGAAGACGTAGATGTGACGTGAGCAACCTGTCTGAAAGTTGGAAGTCTTCTGGTAGCTGTGCCAAGAGAAATCTCAATCATTCCCAATCTAGCAGAGACGGAGAGCGTAGGTATATGTAAGGAGATAACATAGACACAGGCTAATTATTGATCACTAAAATGATAGTTAACATTAGTAATTGCACTTAAACAGCTAATGGAAGTCCAAACTGCCTGAGAGCTTCTCCTGTACTATACGGTAATTCCTCTACTATGAGACAGTAAGTCGCGTGGTTATGACACAATCGTTAGCCTATTTTTATAAAAACGTCTGCTACGGAGCCATAACGTGAGGTACAAGGTAATGGAGCCTTTTATACATTGTCGTGTTTCTTTAGAAATAAACAACGGACAAATAGAGTCTTTAAACTCTTCAGATGTAAAGTTATTCTCTGTCAAAGTGACGTCAAAATGAATGGAAGTCAATGGGATGCTAACGGGAGGTGATGGCTTGTTAGCATCAAAATGGCGCCATAGGAGGTTCACAGTCCGAGGAGAAGCCTACCAACTTCTTCTCTGGGGCACAACCTCCTCTGATTGGCCAACACTACGTTTCTGTTAACCCTTTCCTTGACTGGGTTACAGGTGCGTAGCATCAGCGACAGACACACAGGATATTAAACCTGTTTCAAGCCCTTTGAACCTGTCACTAACAGACGTGAAGCACTAAAACTGATTTAAAAAAAGATATATTATAATTTTTAGGGGGGCTGAGATGAAATTTAGGGAGCCCCCCTAAAAAGGATCTAAATAAAGGGTCTCCCTTTATAAGAGGACGCCGTCACTATAAACGTAAATATGAGTCGTAATTGCAAACAACTTATATGGCCGTTTTTTTTCGGGAGGACAGTCTCTGTTTTAAATGTACTATTTTATGTTTGTGATGCTACATGTTTAAGTTAATGTCTATTAGCAATAACAATACAAAAATATTATATAACAATGATAAGAACGATCAGAAATTAAGATTATTACCATTTTATTTGAATTTCATCAAATGAAGGTGTTTATTTTGAAGGGTAAATGGCCTTACTTCCGGGTGCACTTGCCTTCTCTCTCTAACTTGCCTCAGCTGATTGCATCTGTGGCTTCCTCTGCTAAACCACGCCTGAAACTCTCTGTAGCTTCTCTACAGAAGAGAAACATACTTCACTTCTATTGTGTTTAGAAATATATCATGCATATAAAAACTGAAACATCATAAAAATACCACAGAGAGAAACACTCACTGACAAACTGTTAAGTCCCTGCAGGAATAATAAAGCAACAGTACAATGGTTTATGGTTACATTTTCATATCTTAGCAGTGTGAGGGTTCATGCACATGCACTCAGTTAAAATCTTTCTTCTGCAGAGCTGACTCTGCTATCAGCTGAACCACATAATCTACGTGTCAGGGGCTCTGTGTTTCTGTGGGAGAGAGGAGGACGTGTGAGACGGAGGAAGACAGTACGTTGTTCCAGAGTTACTCCAGTTTTCTCTGTCAGACTTTACTCTGGCTGTATCCTTTGTAGTGTCTTCTGTAAGCTTCCAGGGTATTGATCAGTGACTTTTTTTCATTACATTTTCAAATCTTGGCCTCTCCTCCAGTGAATCATACATCCTGTGGTGTTGGCTGCAGAAGGAAACAGAACAGGAAAACTGATTTCTGTTGTTGTTTATTGATAGGAAAGTTCTGGCAGATTCCTTTATGGTTTCCAAACTGAGGGTATGCAGAGCCAGGATTGCAAATGAAAGTGAAATGAATCAAAATTGAAAAGACCTTTGTTAATGGGAGACACTAAAGTCTTCTTTTTAGCTTCTATAGCATGTCTTCTTTCAGACTAGTATGAAAAAACATCCAAAATACACATTTAGGTGCTTATTTTTTCTTCACTTTGTCTGTTTGCGCCTGTAGATTTCTTCTAAATGAACAGAAAGTTAGCATTAGATAATGCCTAATTTGCATATTTAAACATAACAATTTTAGAAAACTTAATGTCAGTAATCAGCTGGGGAAGTTTCATCGTGATATCGGTAAAGGATAGTTTAAATATTGACCCTTTCCACCAGCAGAGTCTTCCCTCAAACACATCTACAGTATAACATCCAGTGGTCAATATTTTACTCAATGGTGTTTTAAGCCCCCAACGTCAACTTCAAGGCACCTAACCCTAACCATTGCCTTATCCTAGTAGGATGTAGGATAGGCAGCGCTGCCTGGAAGACGACGTTGGGGGTTTAAAACACCAAATATTACACCAAATAAAATACCCAATATTTTGCACATTCTTGCACAAAACTGTACAGCTTCCCCACTTTAAAACCAGGTTTCTTTTATGTATTTTCTTCATATTTTCTATTGTAAATGTTTATAATTTATAATGTGCCCGTTTACTTTAGCACTGTGTTTATCGATACGCACCAAAACACCAAGACACATTCTTGTTTGTGCACACTTGGCAGTAGCCTATAACTGATTCGGATCATTTATTGCCACATTGCATTACAACAGTTGCTGCAACGGAGCCACTGTTAACTGTGACGAGTCAAAATGTCTGCCGTGAAAAATGCCTGTGGTATGTGATATTCCGATATATCGGCCGATTGTATATATTTTTTTAAAATCCAGAAACGCATAACAAAACATAAACAGATTTCCCTAACATTAGTTATTTGTAGTTATTTATGAGACCTCACTAAAATAATATAATGCAGTTATAAAATGCAGTTTGTTTTACTGTCACAACAGAACATCAAAATATATTAAAGTTCTGATAAATAAAATGTATAAAAATACAAACTTAAGATATGAAACTTAAAGTCCTTTGAACAAAAACACAATAATAACAACAAAAATCAAAGAGTTGCCAACGGAGACGTTGTAGAGCGCCCTCTGGTGGACAAACTATGCAACGCCAACACTCAGAACATGGTTGAAGGGGTTTTTTTATTTTATTTTTTAAATATTCATTTATCAGAATCATTTATTTGTCAATCTTCGTGCTAATAACATTATAAATGCTGCCACCGTACCGGTAGCTCCCTTGAGAGGACTTCCATCTCCAAAGACACCAAATATATGCCTACCAATCAAAGGATCTGGATCTATCGTCTTTCCGACAACATCAGAGAAAGTCTGGAAAATAGACCTCCAATAATTGTGTATTTTAGGACAAAGCCAAAACATATGTGCCAACGTGGTTGGGAAACTGTTTACATCAATCACAAGCAGCATCAACATCAGGATGTATTTTGGCAAGTTTTACTTTTGAATAATGAAGGCGATGTAGAACGTTGAACTGTACAAGCCCATGTCTAATGCATATTGACGCTGTATGTACTTTCTTCAAAGCGTTTTCTCACTGATCCTCTGGTATTCCCAGACCCAAGTCATTCTCCCATGCAGATTTAAGAAGGACTAGAGAGGTTTTCTGCAATCCTGACAAATAATTATACACAAAGGATATTGCTGCTTTAGCTGAAGGATCAAAAGTGAACAGAGATTCATAACTTTTCAACACTGGTGTAGATGTTCAAATGTTAAGCCAACACTGCAAGAAAATAGAAAATCTGAACTTTTATTTTCATTAGCGAAATCCAGCTGCTGAGGAAGACACACACACACACACACACACACAGATAGGGAAAAGCTCAAGGGGCAGAGGGCGCGGTGGGTCCAGCCCTTAATCAGTATTGACAGCACTGAAACACAGCAACAAGGACTATAAGACCCAACAGGAACCACACACCTGCATATATTTTCATATTCAAAGACACTTTACACACGTTAAAAAGATCATAGAAGACCACACTAAACACACAACATAAAAAGGGTAATTTTGGTCTGGGCCCTATTTTCTAGGCCTGCTTCGAACGATTATATTCATTGTTAATTAATCTGTGGATCATTTTCTGGATTAATGGATTAGTTGTTCGGTGTCTAAAATTTCATAAAATGGTGAAAAATGTGGTTCAGTGTTTCCCAAAAAGCCCAAGATGAAGTCCTCTAATGTCTTGTTTTGCCCACAACTTTGACAGTTTTGCCGCTTACAGAATAGAAGCCATGTCAGCAGCCTCCTCCATGATATTAAGCTGCCATTATCACTGCAGAGAGGCAGTTACAGCTCTCTGTTATCTCAAATTCAAACACTCCCTCTTCATCTCTGTCTTCCTCTGTCTCTCTCTCTCTCTCTCGTCTTAATAACCACCCACACTCACACAGACCCTTCCGACCCCTTAGGGCGCCATAAACACACTGCGCAAACACCCACACACATTATGATGCTCGTATCCTCCCACACACACACGCACGCACGCACGCACGCACGCACGCACACGCACACGCACGCACACACACACACACACACACACACACACACACACACACACACACACACACACACTTCTTGTATAGTGAAATGTCACCAAGTACATTTACTCAAGTACAATTAAGCACACATTGATGTACCTTACTTGAGTATTTCCATTTGTTGCTAATTTATACTTGTACTCCTCTACATCTCAGAGGTACTGCTCTTTCTAGTTTTATTTGTAATACATATTGTATATATATATATATTCTTATATTGTTTATATTCTAATACATGATTTTCTCAACCTTCTTATATTTAGAGAATGTGTGACATGCACCTACAACACCAAAACAAATTTGATTCTGATTCTTCTTAAATGTTGTACCTTTTACTCTCCACTACATGGAACTCCACTACATATGCTAGCTAACGGTAGGCTAACGTTACCTGCTGCCGAGTGTAGCCTATTATGCTAACTAGCGCCACGTGCAGCGATGCTTCTGTTGCATCTAACGTCCGCTTCGGAGCATCAGAGGGCAGCGCTGGCATTTCAGTAGCACCAAAATGAGGCCCTGAAATCGGCGTTACTATTCGGATAGCAGTTGTTAAGGCACCGGTGCCATATTAGCACCGGGCGTCGCCGTACCCAACCCTACTATTTAAATATGGGTAGTAATTCCTATGCATTGTTAAAATACAGCTGCAGGTCATACTTAACCCTTGTGTTGTCCTCCCGTCAACCTTGAAAAAAACAGTTTTTTTCGACGTTTTTGACGCCTTGTTTTTCACAGTTTGTTTTGGCTTTTTCCAACGTTTTAAATTGTTAAATTTTTCTTCTACACATTTCCAGCGCTTATTTCTACGTCCCATATTCCCTGATATAAAACAAAAATTGAAAACGGGTCAATGTGACCCGTTTTCAACACAAGGGACGTACCTACAGATTTCAATCAAATGATCAGGGCTATACTTCTTCCATCTCTGCCTCACTTCCTCATTCTTCTCCTCGAGGCAAATAGTTCCCGCTGGATGGGAAATGCAGTTTCTATATGTTCATAAAAAGGCTGACCTCTCTTACACTCAGCTCTCTTGTTTGGCAGTAGTTGCTTTTCTCTTTCTCTGATACTGACAGAAAAATACACTCTTTCAAAGAGAAGCTGGAGTAACTTTTGTTGTTTTTTGGGTAAAAGCAACAAAGTGATCAACAGAACTGGAGTTAGATTTCCACGACACCTACATAAATATTTGTGTGATCCTGTTTGTCTGTCTGGTATGTTTTCAGAGCATCTGCTTACAAAAATATTTCATTTTTAAAGATTATTTTTTGGACATTTTTTTAGGCCTTTATTGACAGGACAGATGAAGAAATGAAAGGGGAGAGAGAGGGGGGGGGGGGAACGACATGCAGCAAAGGGCCGTAGGTCGGAGTCGAACCCGTGCCCGCTGCGTCGAGGAGTAAACCTCTACACGTGCGCCCGCTCCACCAACTGAGCTATCCGGGCACCCATATTTCATTTTTAAATGACAGAATCGTACATGTTCCTGATATTTTGGAATCGGAATCAGGTTTAATGCCAAGTAAGTAAGCAAGTATGCAAGTATGCATCCAAGGAATTTGCCTTGGTGGTCGCTGCACATAAACAAACAAACATATTGAACAGCATTCCCTGGGCTTAGTTTGTTCGTGTTAATGAGCTACCCAGGGATGCACAAAGAATTTCAGCATTGGCTGACAATAAAGTTGTATCGTATCATATCGTATCGTATCGTATCGTATCGTATTTCATTCATAAAAAGACTTTCAATGCTTCAGAAATTACCAATATTTCATGCACACATGTGGTTGAAATAACATCCATGTTTCCCAGTGCAGGAGAACAAGGCTTTGAACATAGCGTGTGTATCACCGGTCAACAATAAAAAGAGCTGCAGGATGTTGTTGTGTTGCTGCTGCTGGGTTTATGTATCAGAGGGAGAAGCTTTACTGACCGACTTCCTAAGCTCAAACAGCTCCCTGGACGGCATTCAGCTCCTGATAACCGCCACGCTGAAGCTCCTGCTGCATGTTAATCACACTAATTTGAAGAGAGTGAGGATCTTGAGCTCGCAGGTTTTTTTGTGATTAAGAATTTTTTACTTATTTTTCTAATTTTGTTTTTCTTTGATTCTTTTTTGGCCATTTTGTCAGCCTTTTATTTTGACAGAACAGCTGAAGACATGAAAGGGGAGAGAGAGGGGGGGGGAATGACATGCAGCAAAGGGCCGCACGTCGGAGTCGAACCCGGGACCGCTGCGTCGAGGAGTACACCTCCATATATGGGCGCCTGCTCTACCAACTGAGCTATCCGGGCGCCCTTTACTTATTTTTTTTATTTTTTTGGGATCAATTTTTAATTATTTTTTAGCACCATTCATCATACAGGCATACAGAATACACTCCACAATACGTGCCAGGCAATGTCAGGTGGTGCATAGAACAGATGAACACACCCCACCCTCTGCGGTCTCGAGGAAAACAACAGTTAAGTTACTAACCTAGCTCTGGGGAGTTTACTTCCCAGAGTCCTTATGTTTCTTCTTCACCCAGAATATCGCCTTGGATTAAGGTGGCACCAAGACCTGGGTCATGGGTGCAGCTGTCGCTGTGGACCTACTACACCCTGCTACGCTCTGCGATTGGACTGCGTCCACCCATGCTCTGCTGTGCCACACTACACCCCGTAACGCCCTGCTGTGCCCTACTATGACATGAACTACTATGACTACCATTGTAGTCACTGTTCCATTATCTTTATTGTGATTATTATTACCACTGTTCACCACACCCCCAACCGGCACCGTCAGACACCGCCTACCAAGAGTCTGGGTCTGTCCCAGGTTTCTTCCTAAAAGGGAGTTTTTCCTCGCCACTGTCGCAGTAGCTACTACTAATGCTTGCTCTTGGGGGAATTACTGTAATTGTTGCGACTTTGTAAATTATAGAGTGTGGTCTAGACCTACTCTGTCTGTAAAGTGTCTCGAGATAATGTTGTTATGATTTGATACTATAAATAAAATTGAATTGAATTGAAAAGAAACAAACAAACAGAAATCACACCTTGTTTTCTAGTTCTTGTGACGCTGAGGTCATTAAGTCTGATATTTGTGCTGCTGCGCTTTCCCATAGGCTACTTATTTTTTAAACAACTTACAAAACATACAATTCACAACATGAACACCCGCCCACCCATAGTAACAAAATAGACAATAAACCAAATAAACACATGTATAAATGACAGCACCATAAGCCCATCATACACGTCTCTCTCCAGCACAAAGCTTCTTAGGGGTCCTCCAGAAAGTTCAGGTACTTTCTCCATTTTCTAGTCTAGACATCCAACCTGGCAACCCGTTTATATGACATCTTTTCAAACACTGCCACCCCCTAGCCATCTCACAAGCCCACTCCTGGATAGACGGCAGCCCTTCATGCCTCCATCCTCTTAAAATAATCTGTCTGGCTATCATTAAACTAGTCTGGACCCGGCTTATTATGTGCTTATCCATCCCGTTTAGGACTGACCCGTCTCCCAGAACTAATAATCTCGGGCTGAATGGAACCTGAGTCCCGAGCTCACAGGTTTTTAAAGATTTTGTTTTTAGGGAAAAATATAACCCTGAAAAAACTACTGTCATTATACAGAACGGTTGATTAGAGTGAGGTAATGAGAGCAGGATAATAACAGGAGAAAGCCTCGTGGCAGGGACATTAAAAGAGACAAAGAGACACAGAGAAGATGATGGTGTTTTCATACAATATTCAGCTCACTTATCTTCCCATTAGACTCCACCTGCTGAGATTGAAAGCACTCTGAGCACACGAGAGGAGGAGTTTACTGTAATATGCAGTGAAGATCATAAATCACATCAATCCAGGAGCTAGATAGACATGATATAGCCAATTTTAGTGGTGGAAGAAGATCTTTTACTTATAACTTAAAGTAGTAATGCCTACAGTTTACTGAAAGTAAAAGTTAAAAAGTAAAATATACTTAAAGAGCCAAAAGTAAAAGTACTTATTATGCAGAATCTCCCATTTCGAAATAAAGTATTGGAGTCTTTACTCATTAATGTTGCAGCTGGAAAATATATATTTTTAATTACTTTATATCCTGATGGGTAGTTTGATTTAATAATTAATAATAATGTATTAATTGATATATTTTTGTATCTGAATCTGCAAAATAACTAATGTTGGGAAATACATGTAGTGGAGTCAAAACTATAATATTTGCTTCCAGAATGTTTGAAATAAATAAAATAAATAAAATTCCTTGAATGTGAAAACCTATTTTCTGATATATGAGGCAGAATTTTATTGATAAATGATCAAATTCAAAAGCTAAAACAACTATGGTGTCTTGTTGTAGACTTCTAATACCGCTGCACAATGCCTCTAAACTGAAAAGTTATTTTGTATAACTTTTATTTAGCCCATGTAGGCTGTTTTATACATATGTGGCATAAAATCAAAGATGAAAAGTCTTCTTACAGCCCAAAAGTCACAAGTAAAACGCATTTTCTTAAAACAGATGTAACATAAAGACTAGAGTAATATAATTTGTGGATTATTTCAAAGGAAATCTCTTCTTTTTGTCAGTATTCCTCATAGGTAATCCTATATGTTTGCGATAGTAATCATACATACCTGACCTGACTCTCGTCCTTCGTCCGGACGTGCCGGTGTTCATCTTGACCCGAACCGAGTATCTTTGCTGAACGCCGAAGTCTCGCGAGAACTCCTGACGTCACAGGATAATGGCTGAAGATCGCGGATATTAGAAGGTACTTTTCTGCTTTTATTTACTTTGTGCTGGATTAATAATACTACATTTACACATGCATTATATAATAACTGACGACGCGTTTGCACGGCTCGTCGTTGAAATAAGCGTTTCTAACATTTTGTGACCAACTTACGTCGATACCGCCGGCACAAACCGTCGAACCTTCGAAATAAGAGCACAATGTTTTCCGCGCTTTTTACCACTACAAAAACAGGTAGCTTAGCTTCACGTATTATTTAATCTGCCGAAACACTCAACAACTATAATAGCTTTCGAGGCGGCTTGCACTGTACGCAAGGGATTCCTAAATCTACACGAAAGTACAAACTGCCCTCAGAAGTCATTTTAACCTATCTACGACACTGCTGTTAGCATTAGCATGACCGTAAGGCCTGCTCAGGAAGCAGGCGCGAGCTTTTATTTTCCAAAACTGCTTTTTCATCTTACCTGTCAAAGCTGCTGATTCAGAGAATAATATCTGTTGATAAGTGTTTATATAGATGATGCATTTGTTTTTTTAGACTGTCATTATGCTCCCAATACTCTCTTTTTCATTCATAACTATCTCCAACAGAGAAAGCTACAATTTAAGAGATAGAGAGGAGGTGGTGAAGCAGACACACTACTGACAGTAAGTTGGTACTTTTTGTAGGATTGTTTACAATTACAGCAAAATAGTTTTGATGTGCCTTTTCATTTAAATTTAATTGAAATATTCTGTTTGTGTTTTCCAGCTCTGACATTGGATTTTCACCAGGTGAGTAATGTAAACACACTGTAATGCCTTATTCAGTTTAATTTGGAGGTCCCTAAATGTACCCATACATGTTAGTTTCATTCATAAAAATTCTGTAAGATAAATTAAGATCAAACTTTATTGATCCCACGGAAAACAAACAAACAAACAAACAAAGGAGTGTTAATAAAAATGCAACAAGACAAAAACACAAATAAAATACCTTGTGAGCATTAACAAAAAAATCCAAGGCATTCGTGTTAAGAGAAAATGTTTAAAATGTCAAATGCCTTTAGTTCATCTGGCAGATTCAAGAATCTTATCCTATATAAAAAATATGCCAGAAGAAATAAAGACAATGCCTCAGATTTTTTCTTTTGAAGCTCACTGGATTTGTTTATGCCTCCCTGCCAAAGAGCACCGTCTTTTTCCTCAAAGACTACTTCAAAGTAGCTCTCCAGTTCTTCCGTTTAAAAAAAAATAAAATAGCTATTTACACCTTTCACGTATGCACATATGTGCATAATGGATAATCGCACCCATACTTGTAATACACACATTGTGTGTATCATTGTACTAGAACAATATATATAAATATAATTGCACGGGGTAATTGTCATGTTGTAGGTGGTGGTGACGGATACACTTACATAATTTACTTTGAGACTAAAAGTAGAAGTCTATTCTATATTTTCATTTTGTCAAGCCTGAAACATCCTCTTCCTATGTGCCATAAAGCTCTATTGTTGTCCAAAAATAACTAAAAACAACAATAAACATGAGCACCAAATGTTTATTAATCCACCTTCTGTTTGAGGAATGTTTGCTAAATACAATGGCCAGCTGTTTAGGGAATTCAACCAAATCAAAGTGAATTAAACTATTTGCAAGCTGTGTTTAAAGATGTATGTCTTCAGCAACAGTAGAACATATTGAGTATAGTATATTTGTAGCTAGAGCTGTAACAATTCCAAATTTTGCTGTGCAATTAATTGTCTCAGAAATAATTGCGATTAACAATATAATCGTCTCTTTCAGTCAAATTTAAAACGATTAATTAATGAATGAATAGTTTTTAATGAATTCCAGGATGCGTCTTTTGGGACCATCACTGTTATGTGACCCAGATAACGTAATAACACAGGTACACAGCCCATAAAGTCAGTCTATTTACACAACGTTCTACATCCGGGATTGCTCCGTCGCCGACGGAAATTCCACTGGATTTCACTCATTTAGGCAGGATGTCCGTCCCCTTCCTCTGTCTTTGTGTTGGCGTTCTAACCTCCGGTGGATTTGTGAGGACTATGGTTAACTGCTCCTCAGATCTCTGCAGGGTAAATCCAGACAGCTAGCTAGACTATCTGTCCAATCTGAGTTTTCTGTTGCAAGACTGAAACTACTTTTGAACGTCCACATGTTCCACCAAAACAAGTTCCTTCCAGAGGCTATTTAGCAGAGGCACCGTGGCTCCGTCCGGAGCTTAGCACCGCCCAAGACGATTGTGATTGGTTTAAAGAAATGCCAATAAACCAGAGCAGGTTTTTCTCCCATCCCAGAATGCTGTGTGGACTAGCCAGACCTTCCTCCGCAGCGCTGTGGAGGAAGGATTATTTAAAATATTATTTAAAATATGGAAAATTACACAATTATGTAATAATTGCTACTGGCCCACTTGTAGCCTTAACAGTTAATTTATTTTCATCTAACTTTTGGGTGTTAGAAATGTCCCACAAAGTCTCAAATGTTATTAACCAACTACAGCAGACTGCCATAACCGTTTAGTAAAGAGTGGTGTAGTTGACCTACATTCAGTTATTCCTATCCAAACATGTTATTTGGTAGACTTTCAAATACAATTAAATACATTTTCATTTGTCTTTAGCCATGTAAGTGCAGCACAAATAAAAGCAGAAAAGTACCTTCTAATATCCGCGATCTTCAGCCATTATCCTGTGACGTCAGGAGTTCTCGCGAGACTTCGGCGTTCAGCAAAGATACTCGGTTCGGGTCAAGATGAACACCGCCACGTCCGGACGAAGGACGACAATACTAAACAACGTTTAGTATTGTTTATTAAAACAGCTGTAATGTATTAAACCATCGCAACAATACACAAACACACAGTAAAGATGTTGTAGCAGCAATAGTTAAAAGGTTGTGTTTGCCTTTTGAAAGTGTGACATGCAAAGCTGCATTAAAGAGCTCACAGCGTGTGCAGTTTGTGGCTGATTGCTCTTCAAATGAAAGTATTCTGTTGATTTTAGCATTTAACAGCACCGTCCGAATCGGACCTGTGACCATTTCCTGCACGTCTTCCCCCTCTCTTTCTCATCTAGCTGTCCTATCAATAAAGGTGGTAAAGCCCAAAAAAATAATCTTAAAAAAAAAAAACGTGGCGACATATCCCCGGTGTTAAGAGGCCCGCCGCGGAGTCAGCATTAGCTATGAATGTACAAACTGTTGAGGGCGAAGTAAAGAAAAAGAAGGTAGCCTACTTTTCCGCATTGACAAATCGCTGAAAGCTGCTGCTGTTTTAATCCTGTCGGCTCTCTGCTGCTCAGTTCCACACACACACACACACACACACACACACACACACACACACACACACACACACACACACACACACACACACCCCCACACACACCCCCACACACACCCCCACACACACCCCCACACACTCACACACACACCCACAGACACACACACACACACACCCACACACACACACACACACCCACACACAGACACGCACACACACGCACACACGCACACACGGAGATGAGACATACACGATGACCTAAATTGAGGACAGCTACGGTCAATATTATAAGTGCAATGTTAAGTTAAAGTCCAATAAGTACTTTATCAAACCGTATGAATGTGTGTCCCAGGCCAGTTAGGAAATTAACTAACAATGTAAAGATCAACAAGCCACTGACAGAAATGTTCAAATTTGATTAATTCAATAAATTATTATTTTTTGTCTTAAATCCACCAGCCATTTTCATATTATAACAACATTTGCAGCATCCTGAGCCTTTTTGGAAAGGTTACTAGGAAAACTCAGCCCAGAGTCATTTTATTCTCCCCAAAATAAGTTTCCTTTTTATTTTTAAAGAACTATGCAAAAAAGCAACTTTCACTGTCTCTCGCAACTTCATTGCAACAAAAATACAAAAGACATCACAACTTTTATCGCAATTTTTTTACAAAAGCTCCCGCAAAATCAGGCATTTTGGACCGCAACAATCTCAAAAAAAAGGCTGCGAAATCCTGGAGGGACTGTTTAATGCTGTTACTGAGAGATGAGTCAATATTATTTTTTTGTTCATTAAACATGTAGGCCTACAATTACTGTAGAATATGACCAAACTGACCAAACAAAATTTGACCATGGTCTCGCAGGCTTTTTTTCACATCACTTTTTATTTGCCTATATTAATAAAATATGTATTAATAATAAAAAATAATGTATTGAAGCAATTCAAAATATGCTAGTGCACTTTCTTCTATAAATTTGAATTCCAGAAAAAGTGGCTGGTAAAAAAATATAAGTGGCTGGTAAAATTGGGCATCCACCAGCCACAGTGGCTGGTGGGCAAAAAAGTTAATTTCCCACCCTGGCGACAATGTATAAAAGGCTCCATTACCTTGTACCTCACGTTATGGCTCCATAGCAGACGTTTTTGTAAAAATAGGCTAACGATTGGGTCATAACCACGCGACTTTCTCTCGCACAGTAGAGAAATTACCGTATAGTACAGGAGAAGCTCGCAGGCAATCGGGGGGGACGAGGGAGAAGCCCATAGAGAGTCCATGAAAGCATCGGAACAAAATATTTCAGCAACGTTTTGATGGATTGGAAATACTTCGGTATGTGGCAAGTGAATTCATATGAAGTAACATTTAGATTTCTCTTGGCACAGCTACCAGAAGACTTACAACTTTCAGACAGGTTGCTCAGGTCACATCTATGTCGTCAAGCTCAGTTGGAGGCTGCTCAGTAACGCTCAGCCATCACCGGGAAAGATCTTCTAATTTACTTCACTGGTCTCCGTCGAAGTAAATGGCGTCGTTGTGTCCATTTCTTATACTGTCTGTGGTTGTTTACCTGCAGCAGAGATGGCTCATGTCACCAATCATGGGAAGCTGCTCTTGCAGCGCCTGCATCAGCAGCGAGAGATGGACTTCTTGTGCGATATAACCATAATGGTGAGAGACGTGGAGTTCAGAGCCCACCGCAACATCCTGGCTGCGTTCAGCAAGTACTTCTCCGCCCAGGCTGAAAAGGGTCAAGATGTCACAACCCTGGACCCCGACAAGGTCAGCCGCTACGCTCTGGAGAAACTCCTGGAGTTCATCTACACCGGACAGATGAACCTCAGCAGGTAATACTGCATCGAATACAGTTTCCCTAGCTTTGTAAAAGACTAAGGTAGTAGTAATAATAATAATATAATAACTCTATTTGTATAGCACCTTTAAAAACAATAGCTTACAAAGTGCTTTGACAGAGGACAACAAAAGCACAAACAAATCAAAACACATACGTACAGTATATGTACACATCATTGTAATTGTGAAAAAGGAAGATGAGGCAGCTTTAAACAATGAAATTAGCAGGTTATAGGGGGAAAAGACAATGTAAAGTCTAGTTAAATGGGTTTAAAAAATGATTTAAAAGAATTTTTATGATTCTGTGGCCGGGTTGGCTCAGTGGGTAGAGCAGGCGCACATATACTGAGAGGTTTATGCCTCGACGCAGAGGTCCAGGGTTCGAGTCTGACCTGTGACGATTTCCTGCGTGTCTTCCCCCTCTCTCTCCCTTTTCTCACCTAGCTGTCCTGTCCTAACCTGACTCCGCCAGATGGATTGCTTCGCATTTGCTCGGCATATCCATCTGGGAACTTTCCGTTGGAGAACTTTTGGGAAGGGGCGAAAATCCTGGTTAGCTGATTGGATAAACCATCTGTCTATCACCACCTATGTTGGTGATAGACAGCCAAATCAACCAATCAGGTCAACGAAGCTAGCTAAGTTAGCGAAGCTAGCGTTAGTTTGGCTTCAAGGACCTTGCGGTTCTTCTAATGCTATCGTTTAACATACAATTAAGTTAGGTAACGTAGCTAACGTTAGGTAACGTAGCTAACGTTAGCTAACGTTTTTAAACTTACCATTTGTATGTGACATGAACCTCATCAACGACAATCCCCACCAAGTTTTCACGGTACACGTCTGAAGAAGAGCAAAAACATCTTTTCCTCCGAGAAAAGCCTCCAGTGCCGTTTTTTGCTCTTCTTTCAGTGAAGGAATACTTTCTAATTCGGATAAAACTTGCGCGATAGCTACGCTCATCTCATCGGTGGACGCCGCCACGTTGTTTAGACTGAACAGTCGCTTCTCGTTGCGTCACACCTAAACCCGCCTCGAAACCAACGCTGATTGGTCGGTCGTTTGGCAAACGGCTCCAAATTTTCTCTATCGCAAGATGCCAGACTGATCTGCGAGTGGAAAACTGGAGCTCGCGAGATCAGGACGGTCTCACGAGGCTAGTCCTGTCCGTTAAAAGGCAAAAAAGCCCCAAAAAATAATCTAATAAGAAAAAAAAAAAAAAAGAAGACCCTGATTCAGCGAGCCTTCGGGTAGGTGCACGTATTTGGTGGGGGGGTTTAGGGGTCCTCCCTCAAGAGAATGTTGCGTCTTTCAGAAAAAAGATATATGCAATTTCACATAATTTTGGACTGTTATTATCACCATATCTGTGTTGAAAAAGCTAGAGCAGATAATCAATAAATAACACTCAAAAAGCTTAAAGACTAAACTTGCGTAAGAAGTCCACTGGGGACAAACTCCAATCATTAGATCTGAGAAGAGGCATTTAGTTAGTTCGGATGCTTACATTGATTTTACATTCATTCAGCTTCGGTGGTCCCCAAAACAGCTTGCACCTGAGCCCTATAATGGTAGGGAAACCCCTGAAATATAGGATTTGAGGTTAAACCAAATTGTTTCTCAACTAACTTAATGACTGAAATGTTTGCTTTCATGGTTTCAGTACCAGACAAGCCGCGGTGCGTCGAGCGGCGGTGTTCCTGGGAATGTCCGAGGCCACAAAGTTTCTGGAGGAAACCTCCCACTGGTCCGAGCTGAGCGAAACGTCCCAGTCAGAGGCGGATAAAGAAGCTGGTCTCTCCCCTTCCAGTCCGACCTCTCCCGGCAGCGCCAGCTCTCCCGTCCCCCTGTCTATTGTCTCCGTTACAGGGGATTATCAAGAGGACGGCCGGGCTGGCAACAAGACGGGCGACGAGCCCCGAGACGGAGACGTGGAAGAGGGAGAGAAAAGTGACGGAGAGTACACCCCCACTACGCCGAAGAGCGTTGGAAGGGGACAGGGAAGGAAGAGAGGCAGACCGCCGAAGAGTTTGAGCGGCGAACAGGTGGAGCCAAGCAGCTCGGTTGACGGCACGCCCAAAACCCAGGGCTACAGGGGGAGGGGGAGGGGCAGAGGGAGAGGCAGGGGGAGAGGGAGAGGGAGAGGCAGAGGGAGAGGTGGATTCAAAAGTGAAGATCTGTCTTTGGAAGATTCTGATGCAGAGGGGAGCGTGAAGGATTTAGGGGACACCTCTGAGGACTGGAGCCCTTCTCTGGAGGACGAGTCTCCGTCCAAGAAACCTCGGCTGAGCAGCGGGGAGGGACGGAGGGGGCGAGGGAGGGGGAGAGGCAGAGGAAGAGGCAGGGGGCGAGGCCGGAGAATGAAGGAGGAGGAGGAAGACGAGGAGAGCGGCGGGGCGGGGACGGACGACGGCGAGCGAGAGGAGGGGGAGGTCGGGGAACAGGATCCGTCGGAAATGGACGAGATGTCGCTGTCGTGCACCGAGTGCAACAAACTGTTCAAAGACGTGAGCAGCCTGCGCAGACACGAGAAGATCCACAAGGGCCTGAAGCCGTTTGTCTGCATCTTCTGCTCCAAAAACTTCAGACAAGCTACCCAGCTGAAAACACACCTGCGCATCCACACAGGTGAGATGACTCGTGATTAATACGAGTCATAATACAGTCCTCCGATGGACTCGTGTTTGACCCAATCAAGTTGCAGTTAGTTTAAAGTAAGGCTATATTAGTTTTGAATTTTTGGTTTCAATTTTTAAGAAAGATTTAGTTTTTATATACTGTATTTAGTGTTCGTTTGTTTTTCTTAGGGCCAGATTAGAGATGCACCAATCACAACTTTCTAGTCCGATTCCGATTTTCTTTGAGTTAGGCCAGCCGATACCGATTTTAGCCGATTCCGATTTCATTTTTTCTAACCACTTTACAGCACACACAAATATTTATTTTCTGTCTTTTCTTTAATAGAACATTTTTTGAACAGATAATGGATCACTATAAAATAGAACTATATAAATTACTCCTGGTGTGGGAAATTCACACACATCTAAAGTGCAATGTTGGAACCATTTCCTTCTTTTCACATCCAATATCCAACTAAAGAAATGTGATTTAGGTTTTTGGTGTCGTCCCTCCACGCCCTACTTTCTCCTTGCAGGTGTTGCATATTGCAAACTTGTTATCTTCTGCACACACGCTGAAGAATTCCCAAACAGCTGACATGTTGCAGGTTAATTCACCAGGTTCCTACATGTGCGAGAATAGCGAGCGGGTACGAGCGTCACACCGCGAGCGGGTACGCTCCACACACGGCGGAAAAGTTGAGAGAAAGGAAAAAGAGACCGTGCTGTCACGTCCGTGTGTGGGTGCGTCCTTGAGAACTGTAACTGGTATAACTTATGTTGTCAGTTAATTGTAGCGTTGACCGGCATGAAATCACCATATGTCAGACTGACCTGCCGGTCGCCAGTCATAGCCGAGCACGTGAAAACCGGCCAATTCCGGTCACCGGCCGGTCTATCAGTGCATCTCTAGGCCAGATATAATGTCTCAGAAGTATGTAGCTACATATACTATACATACAAAAAGAAAAAAAGACATTGTTGGAGAATAGCCATGATGTTTAAAGGTGCTCTAAGCGATGTCACACGTTTTTTTTTATTTTTTTAGGCAACATTTTTTGTCACATCTCCTCACTATCTGCTAGCTGTCTGTCCCCTGAACACACTGTAAAACAACACGGTCTCTGTAGACAGCCCAGGCTCCACAAACGCCAACAACAACAAACTGCGCCAAACTGCACCACCAAACATAACAAACAGAGTTCCAGCGTTCCAGCCAATAATCGACAAGAAGGATTTGGGGGTTGGGGGGTTAGTGCGCGTGCACATGAAGGGGGGTGGGGTGGGAGAGAAAGGCGTGAAGAGGGAAGTTGGAGAGGAGAGCTGTCCTAGACAACGACAACAAGCTAGCCTCCGTTTTGTTTGACAATACTTCGAACATCAACAAGAAGTGACATCACCCAACATCACTTAGAGCACCTTTTAATAGTTAATCTTTGTGCTACGTTAGTGTTGATGTGAAGCAGTTACAGCACAGCGCCGTCATCATGTCAACATCACAAAAGTTGACGGAAAATTCGTGCTGTCTCCTTTTTTCAGTAGAGGTATATTATAGATTAAAAAAAAAACTAAAACTGAAATAATTAACGGTTTTTGTTAGTTGTTTTTTTAACCTGGCAGTTTAGTTTCAGTGTAGTTTTTCTTCTATTTAGTTTCAGTTTACTTAAAAAATATCTTTCACTGCTTATTTTCATTTTAAGTTAGATTTAAGTTAGGTAAGATGAACACAGTTTTTAGAAGAAGAAACTTTCACGTAGTTATCACCAGTTACGCACCAGTTTGGCTGAACTAGTGCTGCGTTCCAGACACAATTTTTAGCCCGTAAGTTACGACTGCACGACTTGGTAGCGTTCCAGGCAAAGTCACGAGCTGGCTAGCTAAACATTGTGCTGTTGGCAGGGTTCAGGTTAGGCTACCTAACGTTGACGTTAGCTAGCGCTAGCTGATACTAGCGATTTCTAGTCGGCGACATATTTTGGGCTTCATTTAATTAACATAACCTGTAGTAGTACACAATCGTATGTGTATTGTTTTGATTACAATGTGCGGAATTACTTTACGTTGTCTATTTATTTCTATTTCTCACCGTTAATCACCGGCGTCTGTACAGCATCAACAGGGGTCGCCATTGTTGTTTATGTGTGTGTGACGTCAACAACTGTAACTGGGAGTACAACGATCTGGTACGAGTTCACGGGGAGTAAGTTACGGGTTTGACTGCTGTTCCAGGGCACTTTCACCGGTAGAAGGTTGTGAAAACACTGGTTACAGGTAGCCTGGAACACAGCATAACTCACCTCTGTGTCTCTCTGCCGTTTGTTGCAGGCGAGAAGCCGTTTAATTGCTCCAGCTGCGACAAGTGTTTTGCCCAGAAGTGTCAGCTGGTCGCTCACCGCCGGATGCACCACGGAGAGGAGAAGCCGTACACCTGCGAGCGCTGCGGATTCAAGTTCGCCACCTCGTCCAACTACAAAATACACATCAGGTACATGCACTGCTTTGGGTGTTATTGGACAGTGGTGGATGGGAAAGGCCTCGGTTCTGGGCAGCTCACCTGTAGTTGTTGCGGTCGAGGAGACTCCACTGGTTGCCTGGTGGGAAGCTACCTTAAAGGAGAATTCTGCCGTAAAATGAACCTAGGGGTTAATAACACATGTGTACCAAGTCGACCGTTCTCTGGGATATGTTTTCATGCTAATCGAATGTGACCAGTCTTATCGCAAACCGCTAATTGGCTTAGCTAATAGTCGTCGAGGCATGCAAAAGTAAAAAGAACTCGCTATTTCTACACCACTAACAAGGCTCAAAATAGCACCACACACGCATTGAGAACTTTGTAAGTGTACAGACAGTTTATTAAAAAGATAGATTAGAAAGACATTAGCGTTCATGTATACAGGCGGGCGCCATCTTGGGAAAACAGTCGAACGACGACGAGTGCCGTGCAGCGTGCATTCAGTTCCGCTCACGTTGCGAAATGGCATATTTCCAAGAATCTAAGATTTAAAGTGGAGTTTTTGAACGATTCTTTGTGGAGAAACTTGGTTATCAGATGATAAATGGACATTGAATTAATATTAATATTTATCCCACGTAGGCTATTTAATACACTTTAAATTTGTACGTACTGTACATCTAATGTAGTCTAAAATAAATGATACAAAGTTATAGCCAGTTACATTACAGCCCAAAAATTGTCTTAAAACTTTCAAATTTTAAAACTGTTGTATTGCAATTATTCTGCTCCTTTCTAGGCTTAACGACCACCCAAAGTGCACAGATCTGTCGATTAAATCAAATAACTGATTAGTCGACAAAATCATATTTGGGCCGACCTGACATGTTCAGTCGGGGACAGGACAGTCGGGACTCACCCGGAAATGGGGAGCGGATGAGCCGCTCAAAATCTGACGAAAATCTTTTAAACTGACCTTTGTCAATCTGAAATGAAGACAGATTCAGCAACTGCACGGCCTATTTCTCTCTTAAAATGTTTTCAGAAACACGTTTCGGTGAACTATTTTAGTACAATATGAGATCGTATTCTGAACGAGCCGCCATGACAGTCTGGCTGTGAATTTCTGGAGAAAAAAGAACCACGTGACGCGTTCGTCCAATCAGCTGCCGGTTCTCATTTTCTGGGAAATAATCAGACTGTTAATGGAGACAATACAGAGCAGCGCCGCCTGCTGCTATGGAGACGTAATACGTTTTGCGCACACGCAGAGCGTACGCTCAAGTCGGCGTCGCCTCAGTGTGTTCTGAGGAACTTTTTGGACCTCGGGACCCGACTGATCAGTCCAACTGGCTTTACTGCCGACGGTCGGCCGTCTGGTTGGTGTGTCTGTATTCGACGACAGCCCTAGTGTTACTATTTCTTTGTATGTTATTTATCTGCAGATTGGAACATTGCATCAGTCAGATTTATTGTATGGACACATTCAATGTCTGGAAAGGGAAGACTCATATATTTTGTGTGTGTGTGTGTGTGTGTGTGTGTGTGTGTGTGTGTGTGTGTGTGTGTTTCTCTACAGGCTGCACAGTGGCGAGAAGCCGTACGTCTGTGACATCTGTGGTCAGGCGTTCGCTCAGTCGAGCACGTTGACCTATCACAAGCGACGACACACCGGCGAGAAACCGTACCAGTGTGATCTGTGCGGCATGTCCTTTTCTGTCTCTTCTTCACTCATCGCTCACGCACGTAAACACACAGGTGAGAGGGTTTTCCCACGTTTCTTAACGGGATGGAACTTCAGCCAGCTAGAATCACATCACAGTAGAACTGGTTTGGTCATTTAGCAGCCACAACTTTTTTCACGTCTTTTGGCTCAAAACAGCTGCCCTGAATATAACCGTGTGTGTGTGTGTGACTGTGTTGGTATTTCAGGTGAGACGCCGTACAAATGTTCACAGCCGCAGTGTGCCGCAAGCTTCGTGACGTCTTCCGAACTGAAGAAACACATGAGGCGCCTTCACCCGGGTGAGTTTTCCTGGATCCCACATCCGACTTTTCACCTCAACAAAGTTTCTCCTCAGAGAAGATGAAAGCAGGATTTAACGTCGCTCACTCTGTGTGTGTGTGTGTGTGTGTGTGTGTGTGTGCGTGTGTGTGTGTGTGTGTGTGCGTGTGTGTGCGTGCGTGCGTGCGCACGCAGAGGGGAACAACGGTGTCCAGTGTCTGCTGTGTGGAAACAGGTTCGCCAGCGTGAAGAACATGATCAAACACCAGGAGAAGGCTCACGCTGATGAAGTGCGGCAACACAAGGAGAGAGCCAGAGCAGGTGAGCAGTGTGTGTGTGTGTGTGTGTGTGTGTGTGTGTGTTTCTCTGGGAAAGCTTTTTTGAAAATCATCTTTTTAGTCATTTTCGGTTCATAATCTGACAGCAGCAGTCACATCGGGTCACTTTTAAAAGCCCAACACAATGTAAAAATTGAATTTAATATGTGATTCAATTATATTCCAGTGATGTTAAAGTTTGACTGGATATTTTGGCAACGGTGAATCTATTGCATGAACGTATGTCTGTGAAGCCTTGCACGTTGTGTATTTACACCTGTACGGACTGTACCTTTTGTGCCATGCAACCACCGATTAAGGCTAAATCTACACTACTACTACTACTACGTTTTCATTTTTCAACGGCGTTTTGAGACAAAAACGGAACTAATCTCCGTCCTTATTAACACGTCAAAACACATCACAAGAGTGTTCGCAATTGTTTTACTGTTTTATGGTGTTACTTTTTCACGTGTTTGTCAGTACAAGAACCAGCAGAAATGGAGTATTTGATAACTTTCTTGTGTGTGTGTGTGTGTGTGTGTGTGTGTGTGTGAGCAGTAGTCCTCCTGGCTTCAAGCCATCCTGTGGCCTTCGTCCAGAGCAAACTCTCCCAGGAAAACAAAGGAATGGCTTCCATCCCGGAAGACGAGCCCTCCAACCCCGAGCCGACCACCCCGACCCCGAAAGCATCGGCTCCGTCTGCGGCCACTGCCGCCGCCGCTGCTGCTGCTGCAACTACCGCCGCCACTAACATGCAAGACTTCAAGGCGGAGCCGGCTAACCCCGCCAACGACCAGGTGACCTACGAACCCGACCAGGAGCAGACCATCAACTCGGACACGCTCCACGCTCTGGTGGAGCAGCTGAGGCCGCAGCCCTCCCCCGCCCCGAGCCTGGAGCAGATCGTCATCATCAGGACGGTGGACAACCCTCCTCAGCAGTGAGGCCCGAGCCAACGGCAGCGTCCGTTTTTAACATACAAGCCACAGTCAGCCACTGTTCAAAGTCAGCACTCACATTCGTGCGTATATACGCAGAACATAGACTTTAACGGACGTTTGGTTATCTGCAAGTGAAAGATAATTCTGTTATATTACAATTTGGGTCTTAACATTGTATTTACCACGTTAAAGGTGCCGTAGGTAGGATTGCTAAGCTAACTGTCTGCTGGTTCAATATGAATCTTCAGATACAAGAGTGGGGTCGATCTTCTCATCTTCAAAAATAATCTTTCCCAAAATGTCAAACTATTTCTTTAAAGGTGCTGTAGGTAGGATTGGGAAGATCCAGGACTTTCTCAGTCCCTCCCCCCTTACCGCTAAAGCCCAAAACGGTCTCCTAAGCCCCTCCCCCCACAAGGGAGAATGAATGCGTGTGCCTGAGCAGCGATTGACACGCAGCTAGACACCCCCAAATATGACAGAAAGTTAGTTTTATAAGGCTTACCTGCTGCACCTTTTAACAGCTGAGATCAAGGAATCCAGTCAGACAAGTTGTAAACAAAGTTATTCCAACTTATTTTGGAGGAGAAAACAACAATATATAATAACAATATATAAGAATATATGACTATTTTGATCATGGGTTTCATACACGTTCTGTAATAAAACATCTAAAAAGCAAGAAATCTTATCAAATGGGGGTCTGTGGTCTAATTAGTGTCAGTTTAGGGGTCCTTGATGTGAATAAGTTTGGGAACCTTTGGTTTAGATCATCTGGATAAACTAACTTAACTCATAAACTTAGTTCACAACCCGTCCGACCGCCAGTGTTTCTTGCCTCGTCAAACTCAAAGGAACACGCCGACTTATTGGGACTTTGTCTTATTCCCCGTATCCCCCAGAGTTAGATAAGTCCATACATACCCTTCTCATCTCCGTGCGTGTTGTAACTCTGTCTGACGCAACCACCGCTAGCCTAGCTTAGCACAGATCCTGGAGGTAACCGGCTCCATCTAGCCTAGCTTAGCACAGATCCTGGAGGTAACCGGCTCCATCTAGCCTACTGCTCCCAATAAGTAACAAAATAACGCCAACATGTTCCTATTTACATGTTGTGATTTTCACAGCGTGTACAAATAACAAGGTCACATGAGACACAGCCATCTTCTAACTGTATACAAACCGGGAACTATATTCTCAGAAGGCGAAGCACTGCTACTTCTGCTACTTGGGCGGAGTGATTTGCTCGCAGCACCTGAGAAGCCCCGTGGTGAGGAGGAGAGAGTTCACCTGGAGTGCTGCGAGCCTCCAGGATCTGTGCCGAGCTAGAAAGAGAAACCGTTACGACACGCACGGAGATGAGAATGGTATGTATGGACTTATCTAACTCTGGGGGATACGGGGAATAAGACAAAGTCCCAATAAGTCGGCGTGTTCCTTTAACTGAATCAATGTTTCTATTACTTTGAGTTAGTATAATGTTATTACTCGTAGAAATGATGGTGAAAAGTACAAAAATAAGACCTGAGTTGTAAAAAAAAAAAACTAAACAATAGAATAATCACAAAGAATTCAGCCACATTTTCACAAAAAGGATTTGTAGCTGTTGATCTCAAACAGAGAACAGGTTGGAGAGCGAATGTGGGAAACCAAGCTGAACACATTTACTGTCTGGCTATAGTTCCTGACCTATCAAGTGTTAGTATTTTTAGACGTCCCAGGAACTATTCGGGGTGGAATCTGCTGTAGGAAATGATCCTCATTGGTTAAACACGATCTCGAGGACGTTACGACCTGTGTGCAGAACTCGCTTTCTAGCAGCATCCATTCCAACAAAGTTGACAATGAAGTATATAAACAACCGTGATGATTTTTTTTGTCATTTTTCTAGATACAAAATGAACTTTTTTCCAGTACAAGGCATTTAAAGTGCATTTTAAAATTTGCAGATAAATAAGAGCATTGCTATGGCATCAGCTAATACCTTGAGTTGAGGTAACAGAATCAGTGTGAGGGGAGAAAAAGCCTGATCGGTGCAACTTCAGTCGTTATGATGTGATAGTAAACACAAACCCGAAAAGGTCAAAGTAGTTTAACCCTGGTGTTGTCCTCGGGTCAAATTTGACACGTTTTCACAAAGTTTCTATATCAGAAAATGTGGGCTTTCAACCACATTGTCAAAAAAATAACGTGGATTGTTCCGTAAAATGAATGCTCAGTTCACTACTTTTCATTGGGTGTTTTATTCAATTTTATAGCATTTTGGAGAGAAAAAAATGATACAAGAACATTGAAAAAATTGACAAAATGCCAAAAAAAAAAATAAAGATTTTAAAAAACTGGGAAAAAATGTCAAAAAAGCGGAAAAAAACAAACAAAAACATCGGAAAAAGTCACAAAAAACTTAGGGGAAAAAAGTGAGAAAAATTTCGACCAATTTGAGTTTAAAATTTTTACCCAGAAAAACAAAAAAGTTGCAGGTCGACGGGAAGACAACGCGAGGGTTAAAAAGGGTTTCCAGCTTCAGCTAAACGGTAAAAATGTGCGTAACGTGTCTGACGTTGGATGGAAACCTCTCTGCGCCGACGTTTTCTTCCACCGTAGCCGCTTAAATTCCACGACTACCGAAAACTACCACTACTAGACTAACGTTTTCTCAGACGTTGATGTGTGGCTGGAGTTACTTTTCCGTTGCGTCTCTGGTTGGATGAATTATCTGATTTAAAGAAACCCTCCTGTTGTCTTCCCGTCGACCATTCAACTTTTAGTTTTTCTGGGTCAAGATTTTAAATTAAAAAAATTTTTTTGTTTTTCTTTTTCGAACACTTGTCACTTTTCCCAACATTTTTGTTTGATTTTTTTTTTGTCAATTTTTCTGACGTTCATTGTCAATTCTTTTCGAAATTTTTTAAAAATTATTTCGTCTATTTTTTTATTTTTTCTTCCTGTGTTTTTGAAGCTTTTTCTGACATTTTTGTCACTTTTTTCAACGTTCTTTGTAAAAAAAAAAAAAAAAAAAAAAAAAAAAAAAAAAAAATTTCAAATGCTATAAAATTGAATAAAACCCAAATTCAATGAACGTACTGAACTAATTTATTTTACCTGTGAAGAACGGAACCATCCACTTGTCACTTTTCCCAACGTTTTTGTTTGATTTTTTTCCAATTTTTTTGTCAATTTTTCTGACGTTCATCGTCAATTTTTTCCAAACTTTTTTAAAAATTTCGTAGATTTTTTTTTATATATATATATATATATATATAAAAAATTTTATAAATTTTTGTCACTTTTTTCAACGTTCTTTGTAATAAAATTGAATAAAACACCCAAAATTCAATGAACGTACTGAACTCTCAGAACCATCCACGTTATTTTTGTTTGACAATTAGGTTGAAAGAAACCAATTTTTTGGGGAAAATGGGTCAAATTTGACCCGAGGATAACAGGACTGTTATAAAAGGGTTTCCAGCGTCAGCGACGTTTTCTTCCACTGTAGCTGATGAGTTTCAAACTTTTCCCAGCCACTTAAATTCCACGACTACCGAAAACTACCACTACTAGACTAACGTTTTCTCAGACGTTGATGTGTGGCTGGAGTTACTTTTCCGTTGCATCTCTGGTTGGATGAATTATCTAATGTAAAGAAAACGTTGATTACGTGTTGATGTCGATCATATAAATGTCAGCCAGTACAACTCTTGCATTGTTTTAATGATTACAGTAGTAAGTAGCGGCCCTGTTATCGCCACACCATATGTTATGTATCATAAATGTGATGGTGGCTTTATAAATGTAAACATCACCCTGTTAATGCAAACCAAGGTCTTTGTTTTAGTGTTATATCGATTTTCCTTTTTTATAAAGCAGCTGTTTTAGATCTTTAGCCAAAGTGTTTGTGCTTCAAGTTTGAAAACTGCATTATAATTATATCGACATGAAACTGTTTTATTTTTATTATTTTTTCATGCTTTTCTTTTTTTCTTTTGGATGAAATGTCTGCGTTACTTGTGCAGAAATGTGAATTACATTATACAAGTTCACTGCTGTATGAAAACTGAACAGGAAAATAAAATTAAAGAAAAAATGGACAATCAGATGTGTGTTTTGTCTAGGGGTGCACCGATCCGATGTTAAGATCGGATATCGGTCCTGATATTGACAAAATAGCTGGATCGGGGATCGGAAAAATTAACAGATCCAGTGTATTATTAATGCAACAACGGTATCGGATCGGTATCGACAGATACACAAAGCCCAGGCATCGGTATCGGGACTGAAAAAGTTGGATCGGTACATCCCTAGTTTGGTCTAAGTCAGTGGTTCCCAACCTGGGGTCCGGGGACCCCTCAGGGGGGCGGCAAAGATCACAGGGGGTGCACAAGTCTTTATCTGGTTTGAGGTTGAGGTAAAAAAAAAAATATGTGCACATGTTAAACAAATTATGATAATACACTAGAATATATCATTTATACAAACGTCTATAAAAACTATATATTTTTGTTCTCGCTTAAAATTGTAGGCAGGCTACTTAGTAGGCCAAACCTCCGGGACCTCTTAACCTGGGACCCTGCTGTCATCAGGTCAACTGCTAGCTGCTAGCTGCTAGCTGCTAGCTGCTAGCTGCCTCGTTTTTCCTGCCGCCACGGCATCACTATTTTATGAGTGAAACATGGCGGAGAAACGTAAAAGTGCTGATAACTCCTCTGTATCAAAAAAGAAAGTAAGGCTCTATCTCGAGAGTTACCTCAACTCCGGAGGGGGGGGGGCTCAGCTTTTCTTAGACATGAGTAGGGGGGGCGCCAAGGAAAAAAGGTTGGGAACCACTGGGCTAAGTGACTAGACGTGATTACTGCTTATAGTTACATAAGAAAGTTGGTTTCTTTCATCTACTTGTAGTTATTTGTCAGTGGGTTTTTCTGCACGCTGTCTCTTAAAAACCATCAACTGGGGGCGGCCTCTAGCTCACCCAGTAAGGGCATTTGCCCCATGTTGGCTGAGTCCTTTGCAGCGGCGTAGGTTCGAATCCGACCTGTTGACCTTTGCTGCGTGTCGTCCCCCATCTCTCTCCTTCTTTCCTGTCTATCCACTGTTACTGTCCATCTGAAAGAACTAGTCACCCACTCTAACTGTTGATATCAATCTAGACGATCTGGTTACACTTTCCTTGAAGGTATCTACATAAGAGTGACATGACACTGTCATGAACGTGTCATAAACATAAACAAGTCATAAACGTTTATGACATAACGCTTCTGTCAGACAGTGTCATTCAGTTTTTGTCACGACAAGTTAGAGTTAGGGTTAGAGTTCATGTGTCACGACTGTGTCATGTCACTCTTTTTTTTTTTTTTTTTATTGAGCACTGATAGTACAGCATATGTACATAGATACAACATTCACGAAAGAACCATGAACCAATGCTCACATCGTCATTTTGTATGAATTATTGCCCCCCCCCCCCCCCAGAACACATAGGATACCTATCCAGAAAGTAGAAAGGATAATAGTAACAATATTAATATTAATAATAATAATAATAATAACAATAACAATAGTCATAATACTAAAAAAGGTAATAATTAAAAAAAAAAAAAAAAAAAAATATATATATATATATATATATATATATATATATATATATATATAAAACACACATACAAACATAGACTCACCATTGTTGAAGTTGTGTACTACACACTATAGTTCTCATGGATGAATAACACAACTGTAAATGCTAGAAGGCTGCTAAGTGGGCACAGTCTTAAGTTTACCCAAGTATTTCAGCACTGGATGCCAGACAGAAAAGAATTTGTCCCTGGACCCCCTGAGAGTGTATTTTATTTTCTCTAACTGTATGAACTTCATTAGGTCATTAAACCACAGAGACACACTATAGGTGGATTTTTAGATTTCCAATGTAATAAAATTCTTCTGCGTGCAAGCAGTGTTGTAAAAGCAATTATGTTTTTATATCTTTTCCTTATTGTAGAATATCTTCTGTCTGTAGTACCAAATATGGCCATTACTGCGTTGGGCTGTAGGTCAATGTTAAGAGCTTCTGACACCGTTTTAAAGATTGCAGACCAATAGTATACTAGGGCTGAGCACGACCAAAACATATGGGTTAGCAGCTTGCATCTGTGTTAGGGTATATTCTAGCAAGTCTGGCTTTGCAGTAGTGGATGCGGTGTAAGATCTTAAATTGTATTATACTTAATTTGGCACATGAAGTGCTGTCATTCACTCTTAGTAGAGCGCTGTCTTCTTCCAAGTCCTCTCCCATCTCGTCCACCCAGTCTGTCATGTCACTGTTATGTATAATAATAATAATAATAA
>NC_050186.1:6575375-6682875 GCF_008315115.2 Sander lucioperca
GTATGGATGTATAAAAAACTGGATTCAGCGTTCGAGGCGGAGTCCTGTTCATTTCTATGAGAAACCTTCGCATATAAAATGACCCGGATGATCTGTGCTGCTACCGCACTGTGCTGCCCATAGAGCAGGCGCACTAGAGACTCTGGAAGTGACCGGCTACTTCCGGTTTAGTGCTCTGCTAACTTGAATGGGGATTACATGATTTAATCCTGGGGCTCTTCTAGACATTCCAACTGTTATCGGTCCGAATGGATCAAATTCTGATAGTGAAACAAGTCATTTCGCGGGGGTTGTGATGCTCAAAAAAATGTATCCACTGATTTACAGACGTCTCTTTAAAGGAACACGCCGACTTATTGGGACTTTGTCTTATTCACTGTATCCCCCAGAGTTAGATAAGTCCATACATACCCTTCTCATCTCCGTGCGTGTTGTAACTCTGTCTGACGCACCCACCGCTAGCCTAGCTTAGCTACTTGGGAGGAGTGATTTCCTCAGAGCTCCTGAGAAGCCCCGTGGTGAGGAGCAGAGAGTAACAACAGTGCTTTTCAGGTGTTGCGCTAATCACTCCGCCCAAGTAGCAGAAGTAGCAGTGCTTCGCCTTTCCGAGAATATAGTTCCCAGTTTTACAACATGTAAATAGGAAAATGTTGGTGTTATTTTGTCACTTATTGGGAGCAGTAGGCTAGATGGAGCCGGTTACCTCCAGGTTCTGTGCTAAGCTAGGCTAGCGGTGGGTGCGTCAGACAGAGTTACAACACGCACGGAGATGAGAAGGGTATGTATGGACTTATCTAACTCTGGGGGACTACGGGGAATAAGACAAAGTCCCAATAAGTCGGCGTGTTCCTTTGAGTCTATGGGAAAAAGTCTTTTTGGGCCCCATGGCATCACAAGTTGTAATTCCACTGTGTGGCCACTATGTCAAATTGCAAGCTTCCTGGTTAGAACACAAACATCCATCAAGTTGTTTCATCCCTAAAATTCCCTCTGATCGTCGGGGTAGATGAATTTCAGAATACTCTCACGGTCTTCCATACTTCCTCTTGATCTTGTCTTTGTCACCTGCAGTAACCGCGTGACTCGTGATGGCGTGCGTCTCCTAGCCGAGCTGCTGAAGCAGAACCAGACCCTGGAGATCGTAGATCTGTCGTCCAATCGGATTGAAGATGAAGGTGCTGGGTACCTGAGCGAGGCCATCGCCTGGCCAGGCTGCGCCCTGAGAGAGTGAGTCCAACACACTCAGACAAACAGCATCCGTACAACATCAGGGATCCATCAGGCCCGCTCGCTGGCTAGAGGCACATTTTCTCAAACGTGCTCTTGCTTTTAGGAAGTGTTTGGGCTTACTTGGTTTCCAAGGCAGTGACTCCCAACCTTTCTGGCTTCTGATGCCCCTAAAATTAAGCAATATCTACTTGTGACCCCATCACATTAGTGTGGTCATGGGTTGTTGTGAGCATTTTCCTCTGGTCTGAAGAAGAGGAAGTATCCAGTTTTTACTTATTTTAAGGAGATGAGGAGACAGTTTCCACACTTTTTTTAAGGGTTTTTAAAGGTCTGATGAGGAGAAAAGATCCATTTTTTTAACTTATTTTACACCGTTTAAGATACACACTGCCTGCATGGCGTGAGCGTGTCAGCTGTGTGGCGTGTCCCTTTATATTTCGGCTCCCATGTTAACAGGTTAGAGCTTGCACACTGCCTGCGTGACACGCACGTCTCAGGCAAAGATGCTATGCTAGAAATAGAACCGACGCCTATTTTTCACGTGACACGCAAGCACGTTGGAAGCGTTTCCAGGCAAAATAGAATACAAAAAGATGTTTATATGTCATTTTGACACTAATACATATTAATAAATTACATTTTGATGTTTGAAAGTCTCTAGGTTTTGACATAAATGCAGATATAAATGGAATTTAAAAAAGATAATAATACATTTATTATACAAATTATACAAAATAAAATTCTGTGGCCTATTTTGCCGTCAATACTGCCGACGTTGTCTTTGCTGTAATCAAATCAGTATATATTTATGTTTATGGGAAACATACATGAGTACAGACAAGGCTAGCAGCAGCAGCAGCGTCGCGTCAGACACGTTTCTGGTGTGTAAAGACGTAGAAAACGCCACGCAGCCGCCACGCAACTGACACGCAACAGAAACGCCACGCTCACGCCACGCAGGCAGTAGCTGTAGCTGGCGTAACTGAATTATCTCATATCAGATTCCACTGGAGCAACTGGATGTATGTACACGAGACACACAAACAGTGTCTCTGTCTGTCCGTCTGTGTCCGTCAGGCTGTCTGTCAGCAGTAACAACATCAGGTCGGAGGGTCTGCTGTCTCTGGCTCGGGCTCTGACCGTTAACACAACTCTGAACCACATCTACATCTGGGGGAACCACCTGGAGGAGTCGGTCTGTCAGGTAACATTCAACACATCCTGTCACCTTGCTGAATGGTAACAGACACGCTGTCTAACTCGTATAGAAAACAAGCGGGGGGAAAAATCCCTGCAGACTCTCAACCCCCGCTCTGAGAGTCATCATCAGGGAGAAGATCTCTAGTCCACTGGTTCTCAAGCTTTTTTCAATAATGTTCCCCCTTTGAACAGTGTTTTTAAGCCATGTACCCCCTAACCAGGGCAAATAAGTTTTGGTAGAAAAAAAAAGTCTATATAAAGTCGAAGAATACAGCGATGTCAGCGATAGATTTACTAAACAACAGCCTTGGACCTGGAAAACATTTAGATGCTGATGAAGAAAGGCGACAAAACCTTTAAAAAAAAACGAGAAAAACTTGGAAAAAGACTGTAGAAAGAAGGAAGTAGGACAAGAATAGGTCGAAAATACTAAAAAAAAAAACTTCAGAAAAAAACACAGTAGAAAGAAGGAAGGCAACACTAGGGCGACAAAAGTGACAAAACATTCAAATAAGCGACAAACTTTGAAAAAAGTGACAAAATCATCGAAGAAACACTGCTCTAGTCTATATCCACAACGTTCCACTGCTGGGATTGTTACGGTGCCGCAGGAAAATCCACTGGATTCATGTCTTTTTGCCGATGTCCGTCCCCTTCCTCTGTCTCTGTGTTGGCGTTCTAACCTCCGGTGGATTTCTGAGGACTATGGTTAACTGCTCCTCAGTTTTCTGTTGCACGACTAAAACTACTTTTGAACGTACATGTTCCACCAAAACAAGTTCCTTCCCGAGACTATTTTGCAGAGGCACCGTGCTTAGCCAAGGCGATTGTGATTGAGCAGAGCACGCTTTTCTCTCATCCCAGAATGCTGTGTGGACTAGCCAGACCCTCCCTTGCAGCGGGGACATTCTAAAACGTTAAAAGGGTTAACGTGGTTTAATGTACCTAAACAACGACCAGTGATCACCAAATTTCTCTCTCATATTGCTCCTCATAACCACTGAAAACTGTCAAAAAATCGAACCCAGAGTCCAATTATTATGGACGTTATCTGACATTAAGCGTTTCTGCTTCGTTAGAGCCTATCGTAAGGACAAAGCTTAACGTGGTTTAATGACACACATGAGAGAAACGTGGTGATGCTTAATGTCAGATAACGTCCATAATAATTGGACTTTGGGTTTGATTTTTTGACAGTTTTCAGTGGTTATGAGGTGCAATGTGAGAGAGAAATTTGGTAATCATTGATCATTGTTTAGGTACATTAAACCACGTTAAGCCTTTTCCTCGCCATAGACGCCAATGAAGAAGAAAACGTGAATGTGAGATAACTTCTATAATCGTTGGATTTCAGTTTAGTTTTTTTGACAGGCTTAAGTGTTCGTGACAAGATATGGCCACGAGAAATTTGGTGATCATTGATCGTTGTTTTCCGACCTTAAGCCACGTTAAGCTTTTTCACGTTAAGCGTTTTAACTGTAGCACAGCGAGACTAGCTGAACTGCAACAGTCAATCTTAGCACAAGTGCTATAAATACACCAGCACTTTTTGCACTTTAATTATTACAGTTACTATTTAAGATGTCGTATTGTCTGTACAGTCATATGTGTCCTTCTTTTATGTCCTAAGATGTTTCGTTGATCTTATGTTTATGCTTTTTTTGTTGATTTTGTGTTAATTTTACCATGTTTGTGTTTTGAAGCAACAGATTGCAGCACTATGCCTAAGACAAATTCCCCCCTTGGAGACAATAAAGTTTATTCTATTCTATATGTCATGAGTATATCTTTAATCCCCCCCACCCCCCACCCCCACAGGCCTTCAGAGAGCTGATCGCCAGCGGCCGCCTGCCTCCGGAGCAGACGGACGTTAGCCCGTACGAGGTGGACGGTCGGGTGTTTCTCGCGGAGCTCTTCCACAGTTTGAGGAGAAACTATTACAGCACAAACGGCTCCGGTACAAACACATCCTTCACCTCCGACGCTTCAACAGACCTGCTGACAAACAACGGCGCCAGCCGCGACTCCACCGTCCCGCCACACATTGAGAGTCAGCAGAGTGTTCCCCTGCAGTCCTGCTAAGGCTCTCATTAACCTTAACCTTATCTCTCTCTCTCTCTCTCTCTCTCTCTCTCTCTCTCTCTCTCTCTCTCTCTCTCTCTCTCTCTCTCTCTCTCTCTCTCTCTCTCTCTCTCTCTCTCTCTCTCTCTCTCTCTCTCTCTCTCTCTCTCTCTCTCTCTCTCTCACACACCAACAGACTGAAAGACAAAAAGAGACTTGACTAACATGCACACACACGTCAAAAGAACAAAACAATGCAAATTTGAAGAAAGAAGACGTGAATTCTCAAAACTTGTGATAAAATACGCCTTCTGAACAGTAAGCTGCTGCCTGTGAGATTTTTTTAATTAAAGGTGCATCCAAAATGTACATCCTTACATCTTATTTACATTTGAATGTTTAGTGCATAGATTTAAGGGTGCAGAATGTGCAAAGATTTAGCTCACAAACACCTGCATGCATGTTAGACTATTTTTTTTTCTTTTTTTAAAGATGATTTTTTTTTGGGGCATTTTAGGCCTTTATTTTTATAGGACAGCTGAAGACATGAAGGGGAGAGAGAGGGGGGGAGTGACATGCAGCAAAGGGCCGCAGGTCGGAGTCGAACCCGCGGCCGCTGTCGACTTCCAGTGGAGCTGTATCGCGATTATATAATCATATCTGTCGTTCAAATTAATGTTTGCAGTTGAAAATGAAAGATAGCTCAGTTGGTAGAGCGAGCGCCCATATATAGAGGTTTACTCCTCGACGCAGCAGCCGTGGGTTCGACTCCGACCTGCGGCCCTTTGCTGCATGTCATTCCCCCCCTCTCTCTCCCCTTTCATGTCTTCAGCTGTCCTGTGAAAATAAAGGCCCAAAAAAAAAAATAGTCTAAAAAGAAAATGAATGAGATGAGCTCATAGACACTCAATTTTAAACTGGTCATAAAAAAAAAAAAGAAATGTTCCTCGACAGATACAGTTGTCCAATGAAATTGTGGACACAAACAGTGGAACACAGTTCATTTCATTGAACGTCAACTTGACTTTTTTATAATAATTATCAATGCCATATCCTACATATAGATATCAGAGACTTGTTTCAATATTTATGTTAATTTCAGCCACATCTGTCAGCCCTACGTTCTGTTTTTCTTTTAACCAAATGTGAGGGTTTTAGTTCATAGTAAAAGTATGTTTTACAAGATAAGCTGGGCAACATGAATCTGAATTAGGCCATAATCAATTGTTCTTTACAACAAAAGATATCACATCAAGTGACATGATCATGGTATTATAACTCTGTGAAATGCAATAATTACTTTAATCAAGAAATAAACATTTTCACCCTTCATAAGTTACATGTAGTGTTCTGTACTTCTTTGTGTGTTGTTGTTTTACATGGAAAGGTTCAATATAAAAAAACAAAAAAAGATAAAGATTTTTTTCTAAAAGATTTTGCCCGATTTGAAAAGTTTTCAAGTTCTACAAAATACCAAAAATATTTTTCAGACCCTTATCAAATCTAAAAATTTGTTTCATCAATGTGCCCTGTATTAAAAAAAACAACCTTTTGATCACAATGTTAGACTACAGCTTCACATAAGAGACTCTCAAATATTATCAAAACTACTTATTTTGTTCTATTTTAGTGTAATCTTAGTTTCTTTATTACGTGCTTTTATTTATGAGCTTATCATTTTAAAGTCTTCCGTCTTGCACTGATTTATTCACTGACTGGTGGATGGGTGAAACACAATTTTGTTTTCATGTGGAGCATAAAAATGACAAAGAAAGAAATCTCTTGAATATTATAACTATACGTGTCTCTGTTTAAATCTCAGAGTGCTGGTGATGCTTTTTAATTCCTTCATTAGTGACGTATGACATCAGATAAGCAGCTTTTGAGTTTTGGATGCCTACTCTTCAGACCGACTCTCCTCCGGACTTTCCTGATCGGTCGCCTTAAACGACGACGCTGCCCCGTCTGTATTGGGCGGATCCCACTCCAGCAGGACGCTCCTCTTCCTCAGGCAGTGGTCCAGCTGCTTTCTGTCCCGGGAGCCGATGGTCCAGCGCTGCAGCGCCAGGCGCGTCAGCGCGGGAAGTCGAGGCAGAGCACCGAGCAGCGCCGGTAGCCAGGCCGAACACGGAGCGCAGGACGAGGGTCGTAGGCTCAGGTCCGCTTCCTCCAGCGAGCCCAGGCCTCCTGCTGCCAACAGGGCGGTCCAGCCGTCATCGCCGACCGAGCCGTTGTAGGACAGATCCAGCAGCCGCAGAGAGGACAGGCAGCCCCGTCTGCACACGGCAGCTGCACCGGACACACAAGAGTGACACCAAACTTCTCTGTACAGTATCAAGTAGAGCCCAACCGATATACAGTATCTCACAAAAGTGAGTACACCCCTAACATTTTAGTAAATATTTCATTATTTCTTTTAATGGGACAACATTGAAGAAATTACACTTTGTCTCAATGTAAAGTATTAAGTGTACAGCTTGTATAACAGAGTAAATGTGATTGAAATGAAATGACATTTCAATCATTCAAGTTCATAGGAAACAACATTACTGGTTTGTTGTGTTTTTGATATGAAAGGTGTGTGTGTGTGTGTGTGTGTGTGTGTGTGTGTGTGTGTGTTACCTAGGTGATGCAGGTCATCGGTAGTGAGCTCACAGCTGCTGAGGCGGAGCTCCAGGATGACTGATGGCTGCAAAGCGTCGAGGAGCAGCGCCAGACGCCCGCCAACCACTTTACACCAGGACACATCCACGCTGCGCAGGTACGGCACGGCCAGAGCTGACACACACACACACACACACACACACACACACACACACACACACACACACACACACACGCAAAAGGTGAAGCCAAACGGACATGAATACCCAGCTATTCTCTGACACACACTACCTAAAAGGTATGCACATAGCCATCCTTTTACGACATTATTATGACAGCTATACTAAAAGGTATGCACATAGCCATCCTTTTACGACATTATTATGACAGCTATACTTTGGAGATCCCAGTTTTCCTTACTTAACGTTATCATCTCATGAAATATTTGTTATAAACTACCCAACAAGTAGTTCAAATTAGCTCCCACTTGATCAACTACAACAGCAAAATGATATTTACACGAGTGCGTCAGTGATAATAATCCAATTACATATTCTATAAAGATATATCAATCAAAGGGCTGTTTGTCTAAATGTTTCTACTAATACCTCTGTACTTTTACCCAGGTACACTTATGAATGTTGCTTGTAACAGAGTATTTTTACATTGTGGTATTGCCACTTTTACTTAAGTAAACTATCTGAATACTTCTACCCCGGCAGTGTTAGTACTTATAGTGGTTGTAGTTCTACTTGGCAGTGTTAGTACTTATGGTAGTTGTAGTTCTACTTGGCAGTGTTAGTACTTATAGGAGTTGTAGTTCTACCCCAGCAGTGTTAGTACTTATGGTAGTTGTAGTTCTACCCCGGCAATGTTAGTACTTATAGTAGTTGTAGTTCTACTTGGCAGTGTTAGTACTTATGGTAGTTGTAGTTCTACTTGGCAGTGTTAGTACTTATAGTAGTTGTAGTTCTACTTGGCAGTGTTAGTACTTATGGTAGTTGTAGTTCTACTTGGCAGTGTTAGTACTTATAGGAGTTGTACTTCTACCCCGGCAGTGTTAGTACTTATGGTAGTTGTAGTTCTACCCCGGCAATGTTAGTACTTATAGTAGTTGTAGTTCTACTTGGCAGTGTTAGTACTTATGGTAGTTGTAGTTCTGCCCCGGCAATGTTAGTACTTATGGTAGTTCTAGTTCTACCCCGGCAGTGTTAGTACTTATAGTAGTTGTAGTTCTACTTGGCAGTGTTAGTACTTATGGTAGTTGTAGTTCTACCCCGGCAGTATTAGTACTAATAGTAGTTCTAGCTCTAGCAGTATCAGTAGTATTGAGTATATTTAGTACACAGTTTGTACCCAGAGCGGTGAAGGACTCCTGGTTCAGGCTGCAGCTGTTCAGCGGCAAACGCCTCATCTGTGTCAGAGGAAGGGCGGAGACCAGCGGGTGGACCACTCCCCCTGCCTCCTTATTGGACGACAGGTCAAGCTCCGTCAGCGCCGTCAGAGAGGGGAGCACCTGGACTGGAGACAACGAGTGACATCACCGTTACATCACTGATGACCTCACAGCTCGCTGGGGATGTAACAATTCAATTTCAATTCAATTTTATTTATAGTATCAAATCATAACAAGAGTTATCTCGAGACACTTTACAGATAGAGTAGGTCTAGACCACACTCTGTAGTTTACGAAGCCCCAACTATTACAGTGGTTGCCTCAAGAGCAAGCATTAGCAGTAGCTAGTGCGACAGCGGCAAGGAAAAACTCCCTTTTTTGTTAGGAAGAAACCTCGGACAGACCCAGACTGTTGGTAGGCGGTGTCTGACGGCACCGGTTGGGGGTGTGATGAATGGTGGCAATAATATGATGCATCGTGAAGCGGTTCAAAATGGATATAAACGTGTAAAGATTACAAAATTATAGCGGTGCAATTTTTAACAACCTAGGGCGTAATAAATTTTCACTTGTTTGACTTCAGACGTCACTACGTTTAGTTATTTTGATGTGGGATTTGTTTTAAACATCTAATACATTTTTTGTTTAATTTTTGTTATTTAAGATAAAATATAATTTCAGTGTCACTTTTGATAAGAGGACACCTCTGTTGTTTTGCACAGTTTATATAAATAAAGGAATATATTTCAGTCATTGGTCTGCAGCTCATTCTGGTTAAAAAATCCATAGAAAATCGTATCGTGAACTTAAAATCGTTAAATCATAAATAAATACAGCTCACTGTCATTCATATTAGTTTAGCGCATGCACGCACGCACACACACACACACTCACTCAGAGCTTCCAGGTCGGTGTGTTTGAGACAGCAGAGGTGGAGGTCGAGGCTCTCCAGGTGCGTGAGGTGAGTCAGGTGGAGCGTGAGGCGGTTCAGTCCTCCAGCCAGACTTTTGTTACAGGACAGGTCCAACTCTTGCAAAGCGGGGAGGCAGCGGAGCGAACCACCTGCAGGACAGTGACGGTACATATCCAAAAAGGATTAACTTAACCAAGATAATCATTTGTAGAAGGGTTAGTCGAAGGAGTCTGGTGGCTTTGAAGAGAGCAGAGATAACGGCTTCAGTTCCCCGTCGTAAAGGACTGTCTGACAGCAAGGTGAAGCGCTGAAAATACTCTAAATATAGAGTACACCTAAAAGATAATTTTTACATTAACATGTTAGCCTGTAATAGACAGGACAGCTGTAGACAGGAAAGGGGGGATAGAGAGGGGGAAGACGTGCAGCAAATGGCCGCAGGTCGGACTGGAACCCTGAGCCGCTGCGTCGAGGACTGAGCCTCTGCACGTGCATGCCGGTTCTACCAGGTGAGCTACCCAGGCGCCCAATATAGAGTACAATTATGGCCTTTTCCCAGTTTTCGCATGTAATTTCAGGTTTTTTGAACACCTGTTAACCTGCTAAAAAAGAGCAGACAGACTTCTTTCCCAGTGCCAGTAGACGAGTATGCCTGTCTGTTTACATCTTTTGTAGTTAAAAAAAATTTTTAAATGTGGGTGCCTGGATAGCTCAGTTGGTAGTGCGGGCACCCATATATAAAGGTTTACTCCTGAACGCAGCGGGCACAGGTTGGACTCGCGGCCCTTTGCTGCATGTCATTCCCCCCCTCTCTCTCCCCTTTCATGTCTCCATCTGTCCTGTCGAAGAAAGGCCTAAAAATGGCCAAAACATTATGTAAATGTCAGGAGGTCTGTTAGACAGAAATCGATGGGGTCTGGATGGACAGATACCTGCGGAACAAAACATGATTTGGCCATTTTTTTGCCTCTTTTTATAAGATAGAGTAGAGACAGTAAGAAGCAGGTTGACCCCCGGTACTGAACTATGACAGCTAGGGTGTCTGAAGAGACGAAGCAAAGATAAGAGCTCAAACTACAGAAACTTAAACTACCTGCATCAACCTAAAACTAGTCTCGCATAGCCAGACCTTCCTCCACAGCGCTGCAGAGGAGGGTCTGGCTAGTCCACACAGCATTCCGGGATGGGAGAAAAACATGCTCTGGCTTATTGGCATTTCTTTAAACCAATCACAATCGTCTTGGGCGGTGCTAAGCTCCGGACAGAGCCACGGTGCCTCTGCTAAATAGCCTCGGGTAGGAAGTTGTTTTGGTGGAACATGTGTACGTTCAAAAGTAGTTTTAGTCGTGCAACAGAAAACTCAGATTGGACAGATAGTCTAGCTAGCTGTCTGGATTTACCCTGCAGAGATCTGAGGAGCAGTTAACCATAGTCCTCACAAATCCACCGGAGGTTAGAACGCCAACACAGAGAAAGAGGAAGGGGACGGACATCCAGCTGAAAAGAGGGACATCCGGCTGAATTTCCGGCAGCACCGGAGCAATCCCAGAAGTATAACGTCGTGGATATAGACTGAACTAAACCAAACAACAAAACAGTAGATCTCCTACCGAGAGCATCGAGGCTGTCCGCCGTCAGACCGCAGGCCTGTAAGCGAAGCGTGGTGAGCGAGGCAGTGTGACAGAGAGAGGAGGCCAGCGCTCTGAAGCCGCCGGCATCAACTTCCTGCGTGAGCTGAGGATTACAGGAGACGTCCAACACACAGAGTTTGGGGAGAGAAGACACCATTCCTCCTGAGAGGGACAGACACAGGACACACACAACAGTCATGTTCTGTGGCTGTTCTCCAGTAGCAAACCTGAAAGAGAAGTATTTAAGAGAGGTTGCTTTATTCCTTCTAGTGCTGTCAAACGATTAAAATATTTAATCGCGATTAATCGCATTAATGTCATAGTTAACTCGCAATTAATCGCACATTTGTATCTATTCTAAATCCTTGATTTCTTTTTGGCCCATTATTTTTTCTAATTTTAATGCTCTTATCAACATGGAAAAGTGGATCGGCTTGCTTTGTGCAAATGTTTTTTTTAAGTTTGTTCTTAGTTGTGGTATCCATGTGCTTCTGTCTGAAGCATAGACTGTTAATATTAATAAACAGTCTATGGTCTGAAGTCATCCATTGTTGCCTGGTTTTGACGAGGGGGCAGTGAATTGGCATCAGCTGTGTGCTTGGCCATCAGCTGTGTGTTTGGCCATCAGCTGTGTGTTTGGCCATCAGCTGTGTGCTTGGCCATCAGCTGTGTGTTTGGCCATCAGCTGTGTGTTTGGCCATCAGCTGTGTGCTTGGCCATCAGCTGTGTGTTTGGCCATCAGCTGTATGCTTGGCCATCAGCTGTGTGCTTGGCCATCAGCTGTGTGCTTGGCCATCAGCTGTGTGTTTGGCCATCAGCTGTGCGCTTGGCCATCAAGTGGTATTTCAGACTGGACGTGCTGCGATGAGAGCTCAGTTCACAACGACAAAACACACAGATCACTTTGGTCTTGTCAATGGAACCATTTGGCAACTTTTTAAAAGTAAACTTTCCATTCAGAATCTTATTGGCATCCATTTTGGCGTCTGGCGCTCGCCATCCACTCAAAACGTAACGTTAGCCTACTACTCTTTGGCCGGCTTACAAGCCCAAACAAGTGTGTGCGGCGTGCCTGTTGTTCTGTTTCCGGTCTAGCTAGATCCGGTGTGGTGTTGTAGTTTTTCTAACGTTACTAGTTGTTGCAACAGCATGTGAAAAAAAACTACAAAGTTTGCTAGGCCAAAAAGAACGTTAATCTCACGCTAAAAAAATTGACGCCATTAAAATAGGTTTGCGTTAACGGCCGTTAATAACGCGTTTAACTGACAGCACTAATTCCTTCCTTATGAAAGTGTCAGGCAGTTCTCATGAACCAGCTATGCAACGTAATGCACTGGAATTCAGATGTATATATGTATTTATCGCTATATGCAGCACTGCTGCTGTATAAGAGTGCAAAAGATCAAGCGGGGTGTTTTTGTCCCAGAAAAAGTTAAGGGGAAAAGACTTTCACCCAGGAAACGGGAGTACTACTAAAGGCGACTGGTGTTTTAATTAGAGATGCACCGAATCCAGATTTTTGGGGTTCGGCCAAATACCGAATCCACTGGTTAAGATTCTGCCGAATCCGAAACTGAATACCGAATCCTCCTCCCATCCTCAGTCCATTAACACAGTAAACACATTAATGAAGTAAACAACGTTGCACAACTCGTATTCTTTCGGATGTTTCATACCAAATGTTGTAACAGCGGTGATGTTGTGTATAGTTTAGGGTCCTCGCCACCACCAGACTAATCAGCATTGTAAATTGAACATGTAGCTGGACTTGAATGGCCTTCTTTTGACTGAAAGTTCTGCCAAACTACACTTTTTCTGCTCACGAGTTCCATTTTCACTTTCTCACAGCCTACTGCATTGAACGCTCCACCTACGTAAACACCTTCCCGTAATCAACGGCGGCGCCATTACGTCGACCAGCGTAGCGCGCGGAGTGCAAGCGTAGGGTTCAGTGGAAAAAAATTCTAAAGTTCGGCAGAAACCGAACCCCGTCAAAAAGCCCAATATACAGCCGAATCCGAAGCCGAATCCTGGAATCGGTGCATCCCTAATTTTATAAACCACAATCTTTTTCTAATCTTAACTAGTTGTTTTGGTGTCTAAATTTAACTGTCATCACCGCTTGACGGTCACTTTTTGTCGGCTAAACTCAACTGCCACAACCGCTGAAACAGTGCTCTGTACCCAGCTCACAGTCACCTTTTCCCGGCTAAATTCAACGTGACATCCGGCGGCCGCCATCATTTCGTAGTATATCATACGAATTGGCGTGAATACGTTTTCGTATGATAGCATATGAACCTATGAGAATGCGTGAAAAGTGTATGTACATTAATAGAGCGCAACAGTCCCGTCCACAGCGGGTTCCGGAAGTAAAAATACAATGCAATTTCTCCATTGACAGTTGCAGTATAAGCCATAAAATCGTAACCGTCGATGGTAAACTTAAAACCAGCTTGCCGATATAACTAAGCGATTGTATATGCTCATATAGACGCCAAAAATCATGGGGCACTAACCTTGTTTAGAGATAAATGTCTTTTATTCGCGATGTCTTGGATAAGTACTTCATTACCCACAATCCTGAACAATCCCACAATCCCACAGTGATGACTCTGATTGGTGGAACTCATGCTGGTGAGGAGGGGGGGGGAGGGGGAGCTGCCTGCACGATCCGTCACGAGGATTTACGACACTGCACGAATCACGATGACGCTTCTGACGTTAGCCTCCGCCGGGAAGCTAACTTTAGCTTAGCTAACAGCTAATTCGGCTAACCGCTAGCTGACAGCTTGATTCAGTCTAAAATAACGTTAACTCAAACTTAACACTGGGTAAACTACATAAGCCGTTATATATGTTAACGGTTATTTTCAGGTTTATTTTGAGGGTCTTTTAAAGTTATTACATGCTGTCTCAGCTAGCGGTTAGCCGAATTAGCTGTTAGCTAAACTAACGTTAGCTTCCTTTGTTCAGTGGTGCGCGGTGGTTTACGGGATGAGTAGTTCCTTCGCTCTGAGATGACGATATGTACACAGTGTTGTACCTTTGACTTTTTTTTAATTATCTGTTCGTTTTTTCACTCGAAAAGATACGTTGTATGTTTATGAGTCACGTCCCGTCTGGTTAGCCTAAGGCACGGTCTAAAACTCTTTATATACGGATTTTTCTAGACGTCTATGGGAAAAATGAATGGGAATTTTACTTCCGGAACCCAAGGTCTCTCGGACGAGGGGCGGGACTGTTGCGGTCTATATGCGTTAAAATCAGTACCCAGTACAGCAGCATCAGCTGCAGTGAGCTGGCAGGCCACCAGGTGGAGCTCCCTCAGTGGCGGGGGAAGTTTACCCAGCAGGCCTTGCAAAGCGCCGCCCCGGATGCCACTGTTCCAGGACAAATCGAGGATCTCCAAGAGGAGCACGCTGCCGAGAGCTTCACCTGCACAAACGCAACATAATCCATTCATTTCACCACACAGAGCTGCAGACATTTTTTTTTTTTTTTTTTTTACAATTTTCAGATGTGAACGAAGAATTTAAAAAAAACTTCATAATTTAGCAAAAATCTGCATCCGTAGAATCGGCGTGGCCCTGATTATGACCCACCCAGAGCAGCGACATCATCGGTGTCGAGCCTACAGCTGCAGAGCCTCAGCTTCCTGATCCCGCCCACATGATGCAGGTGAGAGGTCAGCGCTTTCAGGCATCCGCCAATCAGATCGTTCCACGAGATGTCCACTTCCTCCAGCTGGGGGAGAAACTGGAGCAACGTCGCTGAGGAAGGCGAGAAGAGGAAGAGGAGGGTGAGAAAAGGAGGGTGAGAAGAGGAAGAGGGGGTGAGAAGATAAGGAGGGGTGTGAGAAGAGGAAGAGGAGGGTGAGAAGATAAGGAGGGGGGTGAGAAGAGGAAGAGGAGGGTGAGAAGAGGAAGAGGAGGGCGAGAAGAGAAAGAGGAGGGTGAGAAGAGGAAGAGGAGGGCGAGAAGAGAAAGAGGAGGGTGAGAAGAGGAAGAGGGGGGTGAGAAGATAAGGAGGGGGGTGAGAAGAGGAAGAGGAAGAAGAGGGCGAGAAGGACGAGGAGGGCGAGAAGAGGAAGAGGGGGTGAGAAGATAAGGAGGGGGGTGAGAAGAGGAAGAGGGGGTGAGAAGATAAGGAGGGGGGTGAGAAGAGGAAGAGGAGGGTGAGAAGAGGAAGAGGAGGGTGAGAAGATAAGGAGGGGGGTGAGAAGAGGAAGAGGAGGTGAGAAGATAAGGAGGGGGGTGAGAAGAGGAAGAGGAGGGTGAGAAGATAAGGAGGGGGGTGAGAAGAGGAAGAGGAGGGCGAGAAGAGAAAGAGGAGGGTGAGAAGAGGAAGAGGAGGGCGAGAAGATAAGGAGGGGGGTGAGAAGAGGAAGAGGGCGAGAAGGACGAGGAGGGCGAGAAGAGGAAGAGGAAGGTGAGAAGAGGAAGAGGAGGGTGAGAAGAGGAAGAGGAGGGTGAGAAAAGGAAGGTGAGAAGAGGAAGAGGAGGGGGTGAGAAGAGGAAGGTGAGAAGAGGAAGAGGAGGGTGAGAAAAGGAAGGTGAGAAGAGGAAGAGGAGGGGGCGAGAAGAGGAAGGTGAGAAGAGGAAGAGGAGGGTGAGAAGAGGAAGAGGAGGGTGAGAAAAGGAAGGTGAGAAGAGGAAGAGGAGGGGGCGAGAAGAGGAAGGTGAGAAGATGTCTAGACTATCTTATCAAAGAAGTACTTTGAGATGATTTTACCAAAAGTCACCAGTCCTAACCAGAGTAACCATGGTTACCTAGCTCCAGCAGGTCTGTAGCAGTGAGGTCACAGTGGGCCAGGCTGAGGCTCCGGCTGTCGCTCTTCTTCCCCAACCTCTGCAGGAAAACACACACCCCCCCCCAGCCCACGTCCCGCTCGCTCTCCGCTGCCACGGCAACACCTCAAACACAAAACACACGCATCACGCCTGAGCAGCCTTCACTTCTGTTACCTAACGGTCATTATCACCGTCGATTAATCTGGCGATTCATTGTCTGGATGAATGGATTAGTTGTTCGGTCTCTTAAGTGGCAGAAAATGGTGAAAAATGTGGATCAACGTTTCCCAAAAAGCCTGAGATGAGGTCCTCAAATGTCGTCAAAGATATTCAGTTTACTGTCACAGAGGAAAATAGTCCCATTTAACAAGCTGACATCAAATAATTTCAATTTTATTTGTAGTATCAAATCATAACAAGAGTTATCTCGAGACACTTTACAGATAGAGTAGGTCTAGACCAGCGGTTCTCAAACTTCTTTCAATAATGTACCCCATCTTGAATTGTGTTTTTAAGCCAAGTAGCCCCTGACCAGCGATAGATCTACCAAACAACAGCCATGTCGCTGAAAAACATTTAAAGCAGCCATATTCTGCTCATTTTCAGGTTCATAATTGTATTTTAAGGTTGTACCAGAATAGGTTTACATGGTTTAATTTTCAAAAAACACCATATTTGTGTTGTACTGCACCGCTCTCTCTCACTGCTGCAGATCCTCTTTTCAGCTGGTCTCTGTTTTAGCTACAGAGTGAGACCTCTTTTCTTCTTCTTCTTCTGTACTATCTTTGATTGCACTGCACATGCCCAGTAGCTCAGATGTAGATCATGTCAGCTAGCTAGCTCCATAGACAGTAAAAGAAAGGCTGTTTCTACAACTTTGGTCAGTTACAAGGCAGGATTAGCTGGGAGACTTCTAAATGAGGGCGCACATGGAAGTAGTTCTTTTGTAGATTATGGTGAACTTGTGTGGTGTTGTAGCAGTGCTTTGCTACTGAGAACGAGGTAGCATGCTAACGCTACGAGCTAATGGTTGCGGTTAGCCTGCTCGTTTCGGCTTGTGACGTCACAAGCCGTGCCGATTTTGAACAGCTCACCCAGAGACTGAAGGCAGGACACATTCAGAAACCGTATCTCACTCTAAACAGCATGGATGGATTTTTTTCAAAGTTTGTATGTGTGTGGAAGCACCAGAGACACAAAATAACTCCCCAAATCCCAGAAAAAGTGTTTTTTTCATAATATGGGCACTTTAAAGGCTGATGAAAAAAAGTCGGTAGAAAGAAGGAAGAAAGGCAAGATAGGTGGAAAATAGTATCAAAAAAACAGCAACAGACTTGTAAAAAAAAACACATTAGAAAGAAGGAAGAGAAAACTTAGAAAAAAGTGACAAAAACCTTGAAAAAGGCGGATTAAAAAAAAAAAAAAGACGGAAAAGGAAGGAAGGAAGGAAGGAAGGAAGGAAGGCAGTAGCCTCGTGAGACCGTCCTGATCTCGCAAGCTCCAGTTTTCCACTCGCAGATCAGTCTGGCATCTTGAGATAGAGAAATTTTGGAGCCGTTTGACAAACGACCGACCAATCAGCATTGGTTTTGGGGCGGGTTTAGGTGTGACGCAACAGGAAGCGACTGTTCAGTCTAAACAACGTGGCGGCGTCCACGGATGAGATGAGCGTAGCTATCGTGCAAGTTTTATCCGAATTAGAAAGTATTCCTTCATTGAAAGAAGAGCAAAAAACGGCACAGGAGGCTTTTCTCGGAGGAAAAGATGTTTTTGCTCTTCTGGTTTCGGCAAGAGCTTGATATATATCGTTGATCTGATTGGTTGATTTGGCCCGTCTATCACCTGTTGTGGCGAAATTTCTGTTAACATGATTCTCTATATATTTTTCTGATTTATTTCTTTTATGTTTCCGCCACAGATGTAAAGGGAGTTTATTTCACTGACTGATCTCACACGTAGACTTTTAAATCTTCTCTGACGCCTGAGAGTCTGCTGAAATGTAGATGGACTCTGTCTGAACAGATAGGGGCTACGAGGTCACCCTAAAACTATCTCTCCCGATACATTTAGTTTTCCCGTGCCAGTTGAGATGCAACTGGGGGGGTGAAAGTCGTACAGGGAGGAGGAGGCGAAATGGCTCCAAGATGTCTCTTGTGTTTTTTGATTGTCTTCATGTGTATCAGATTGTCTGTGAGAAATGTAGAGTCATAATAAGCCAAGTGCGTGTGTGCTGTCACTCTGAAGATGTATTTAAGTTCAGTGTTTCTGTTCACTCATTTGAAGAGGCCTTTTGTGGTTTGTATGCTTCCTTGTAAACTTGCAAGTTTATAATAAAATACAAAAACCTAACTTGGCTTAGTCTACGACTGTTCTTTTATTTTTGTTTCACAATTCTATTTTCTTTCCAAAACATCTACACCTGCTGCAAAGAAAACTTCCACCACACACCAACATAGGTGGTGACTGATAGACAGATGGTTTATCCAATCAGCTAACCAGGATTTTCGCCCCTTCCCAAAAGTTCTCCAACGGAAAGTTCCCAGATGGATATGCCGAGCAAATGCGAAGCGATCCATCTGGCGGAGTCAGGTTAGGAAGGTAAGAACTGGTGGAAAATAAATAACAAAATAACAAAAACTTTGAAAAAAAGCATTCACGTACCCCCTACAGTCCTCCAAAGTACCCCTTGGGGTACACGTACCTCCATTTGAGAAACACTGGTCTAGACCACACTCTATAATTTATAAAGTCCCAACTATTCTAGTGATTCCCATCAGAGAAGTTTAATTACGGCTATAATGACTTCGCCCTGCTGTTGTCCTCGCGGTCAAACTTGACCCGTTTTTCAAAGTTTCTACACAGAAAATATGGGTTTCTTTTAACCAAATTGCCCAAAAAACACAACATGGTTGGTTCAATACAACATTCTTCGCAATATCATAGAATTCCGGATGTTATATTTTACAGCTTTTGGGGAAGAAAAAACAAACAAAAAAAACGATTTTAATGGTTTAAAAACCTTTTCCTGACCAAAGTCTTCCTCGGATTTTAACTTAATTGTCAAAATATTTTATATTCATAAAGTGAAATGTTCATGCCATTGGATCTCTAAAGAGTTGCTGGATATTGTTCCTCTTGTCCACACTGACTGTTTACAGATCCTTTTCCCTGCACTCTGTATATTTGCACTCTTCACACGTTGTATCGCGCGGCTGCTGCACAGCAACTTCCCTTCCTGCTCACCTGAGCTCTGTCCTCTCTCCTCCCTGCCCTCCGCCTCCCCGTCCTCAGGGATCCCCGTCCGGTCTCGGGACAGGAAGCGTCCCAGCGGCTTCCTGTCTGCGGCCGTGCGTTTCCTGCGGATCTGGCTCATGATGAGGTCGAGAGGGGAACGCCTCTGACTGACTCTCGTCTCTGAAAATAATCACCATTCGAATGAACTGACACACCAAAACACATCACTTTCGCCTTCACATGCACTTCATTTCTCAAATAAATCAAGGATGTTCATCACAAATGCTATTATTAAAATGTTTTTAAAGTTATCTGTTCATTGCTGCTTTATGGAGTCTCTAGAAATGAAAGGCTTGTATGACCATGTGCATGTTAACAGGGTTACGCATGTTTAATTAAGCCTAATAAATGACCCTTCAGAGGTAGTTAGTTACCATTAACTTCCTATTAAACGCACTCAAATAGGACAATAGGGCATTTGAGATTATGGGCATTTCTTCAACATGTAAGAAAAGAAAAGAAAAAAGACTTTATTGATCCCTAGAGGAGAAATGAGATGTTTCTGCATCACAACAAACAGACCAGATCAAATACAATAGGAGAACTAAACCATTAATCAAAGTTCATTTAAAATAAGAAGAGGAGAGTAAACTGCATTTGTGTATTTTTTTTAATTAGAATTGAAGCATTCAAAATAATGGATTTTGGCTTCAAATAATGTAATAATATCACTTCTCCTCCATCATTGTCAGAAAGCTTACTTCATTTGAAAGGAGGATGGCATAAATTAAGGAGAGATTAATAAGTAAATAGACTACAAAAATGTAGTATAGTAAATTACTATTTAATTACTAGATCTTCCACCGGGGTCAGCCCAATGTTCCCACAGCCCTATGTTCCCAAATTTCTAAGATTTTTCTTAAAATTAGGCCCTATGTTCCCATATTTCTAAGATTTTTCTTAAAATTAGGCCCTATGTTCCCAAATTTCTAAGATTTTTCTTAAAATTAGGCCCTATGTTCCCACATTTCTAAGATATTTCTTAAAATTAGGCCCTATGTTCCCACATTTCTAAGATTTTTCTTAAAATTAGGCCCTATGTTCCCATATTTCTAAGATTTTTCTTAAAATTAGGCCCTATGTTCTCACATTTCTAAGATATTTCTTAAAATTAGGCCCTATGTTCCCACATTTCTAAGATTTTGCTTAAAATTAGACCCTATGTTCCCACATTTCTAAGATTTTTCTTAGAATTAGGCCCTATGTTCCCACATTTCTAAGATTTTTCTTAAAATTAGGCCCTATGTTCCCACATTTCTAAGATATTTCTTAAAATTAGGCCCTATGTTCCCACATTTCTAAGATATTTCTTAAAATTAGGCCCTATGTTCCCACATTTCTAAGATATTTCTTAAAATTAGGCCCTATGTTCCCACATTTCTAAGATTTTTCTTAAAATTAGGCCCTATGTTCCCACATTTCTAAGATTTTTCTTAAAATTAGGCCCTATGTTCCCACATTTCTAAGATTTTTCTTAAAATTAGGCCCTATGTTCCCACATTTCTAAGATTTTTCTTAAAATTAGGCCCTATGTTCCCACATTTCTAAGATTTTTCTTAAAATTAGGCCCTATGTTCCCACATTTCTAAGATTTTTCTTAAAATTAGGCCCTATGTTCCCACATTTCTAAGATTTTTCTTAAAATCAGGCCCTATGTTCCCACATTTCTAGGACATTTTCAAAATTAGGTCTTGTGTTCCTACATTTCCCTTCAATTTAAGCCCTATCCTCCCACAACATTTTTTAGGGTTAGGGGTTAGGGGGATCAAGGGTTAGGGCACACGTGTCAAACTCAAGGCCCGTGGCCAAATCCGGCCCCTTGCTAATTTTGATCCGGCCCCTTGCTTGCCCACCTACTTTTTGTCACTTTTCACAACATTTTTTAATCTACATTTTCGATGCTTTTTCCAAACGTTTTTGGCATTTTCTTTGACATTTTTGTCGACCAAACTGTAAGTGAGAAGCCTATATGAGACTACAGTCAAAGATATTTGACATAAAAAGGAATAAAATACGTCTGGCCCTTGACGTGATTCTCATTTTCTAGTGTGGCCCTCTGGGAAGTTGAGTTTGACACCCCTGGGTTAGGGGGATAAAATCTGATACAAATTTATTAATTAAGGAAATGTGGGAACATAGGGGCCTAATTTTGGAAAAAAATCTTAGAAATGTGGAAACTGTGGGAACACAGGGCTGTGGGAACATAGGCACGCTCCCCTTCCACCAATCAACCCATGATACAAATCCTTAAATCCCATTTTAAACGTTTAAACTAGGGATGAAACCTTTAATACACCCTAGTCTACAGACAGTAGGTCTACGGTGGGAAATCTGACACATTATGGATGTAAAGTGAAGGTTGTTTCTACAGAGGAAGACGCCTGGAAACCCCCCCCAAGACAGAAATCACTACCGGTGTGGGTTCAGTCCTGTAGGCTCACTGTCAAATCTCTGCTGCACGATTCTAAACTTCTACTGTTCCTCTACTAACAGTTAACTCGTCTTACCTGCAGACTCCATGAGCGGGTTTGAAGGGCTCAGCTCCGAAAACAAAAAGCAAAGGATAGAAAATAAATAAATACAAACTCGAGTGTGTTTATCTGCTGTTACTCGTCACGGTGATGCGTTCAAGTCCGAACATGAAGAGATAATAGATAAAAAATAAAAATAAATAAATACAACACAAAACCGGCACCGACTCTCAGTAAAGTCACATTTAACTAAATCCCATCTGCAGCTAAACTTTGAGAATCACTACTTTGATGACTGATCAGCTCCCCTCTCTCTCTCTCTCTGCCCGGAGGTTAAAACCTGGATGACGTCACGTCCCGTGCTCGTCAGGTGGATCATCCCGGAAGTGCGACAACACCTTCAGTAAATGCTAAATGTTGGCATCATCATCATCACTGTGCACGAGGATCCACTTACTCTTCAGTGAACTGAGACAACCACAGATGGAAGTACTCCAGTAAAAGTCACACAAATACAAGTATATAAGTATTAGCAACAAATATACTCAAAGTAAAAGAACTTGGCCCATTCCAGATGGAAGCATTTCGTGTCATTGGATTATATTTATGGATGAATGTATTTATTAAAATAAAAAAAGTGCTCTGTGTATATGTAAGAGGAAATTTATTTTATGTTTGTATTGTTTCAATGTTGCCATGCGAAGCACCGTTAGTAAAGTTATCACTTTAACGTTGCTGCTGTGGTTTTGTGGAGCTAATTTTAATGGATATACATGTTATATTATATATATATATATATATATATATTTTTTTTTTTTTTTTACTTTATATACACTGCAGATCAACACATGAAGTTATGGAGTATTAAATCCTTTTGACCTTTGAAAGTTGAATACTTACCTAGCCTGGGAAAACCCTGACGAAATTCCGGCAAATTTGAGATTTGCTCTGCAATCAGTCTGGCCAAGAGCCCATTCAAGACCATTTCCAAATCAAGGCACCAATCACAACCGTTGAGGCGGGCTTTACACCAATCACAACCGTTGAGGCAGGCTTTACACCAATCACAACTGTTGAGGCGGGCTGTACACCAATCACAACCGTTGAGGAGGGCTTTACACCAATCACAACCGTTGAGGCGGGCTGTACACCAATCACAACCGTTGAGGCAGGCTTTACACCAATCACAACTGTTGAGGCGGGCTGTACACCAATCACAACCGTTGAGGAGGGCTTTACACCAATCACAACCGTTGAGGCGGGCTGTACACCAATCACAACCGTTGAGGAGGGCTTTACACCAATCACAACCGTTGAGGCGGGCTGTACACCAACTCCGTTTACATGTACATGGTTATTTTGAAAAACGGAGACAATTTCCCTTCGTTTGTGCCCTTCGTTCACACGCAAACAGAGAATTTGTCTCTGAAAACGATCAGACTGGAGATTTTGGAAAACTTTGTTTGCACGTAAACTGAGACAAACGGAGGTTTAGGCAGCCGAGGAAGTGAAGAAGAGGAGAGGAAGTGATTTGTTGTTGCTATTTTCAGGATTCTGATTGGCTAACGTGGGCTTGAGGTTCTCGTTACACTGCCACCTACAGGTTTGGCATGCTCCTGACGACACACACACACACACACACACACACACACACACACACACACACACACACACACACACACACACACACACACACACACACACACACACACACACACACACACACACACACACACACCTGAAAACTGACAGCTGTGCACAATGTTATTTTTGAAAACGGAGAGGTTGAAATGTCCGTTTATGAAAATAGCCGGCCACGTGTAAACGTAGCATCAGTTACAACTGAGAAGGGTCTGGTGTCAACCAGGCTAATACTTATCTGCAGTCAACTTGCATTTTCAGCTGCAGCACAACGAAAGCCGACACACAGACGAGCACATTTCTTCCAAATGTATTTTATTAGATCTGACTCAAATCTGCGGACAGTACAGGATCATTTCTGTACTGAATGAAGGTCCAGGTCTCGCTGCAGGGATGTTATGATAGTCTAAAGGGCCTCCCCCCTCCTCTGCTCTCCTTCTGCAGTAAATAAAAACAGGTGAAAAGGCTGAACTGGACCTAATCTGACCTCCTCATGTCGCTGCTGAGGAAGACGAGCAGAGGGAGGAGGCATCTTTAAAACACTGACGTGTCCTGTTGTGTTCCCTTCCTTAACTCCTTGTGAAAAAAAAAAAAAAAAAATTAAAAACAAAAAAAAACAAAAACAACAAAAGGCCAAGAAGAAGAGTGTGATGGTTGTGGTGTCCAGGTGACGGCAGCGTCTTCTCTCTCTCCTCAGTCGTCGTCTACGGTGGGTGTGATGGTCACGCCCCTCCTGATCTGTCCCCATCCAATCAGACTGAGGAAATAAAAAGGAGAGGAGCCAATCAGACGACAATGTGAAGACCGTTATTTAACTGTCTAGTGTGTAATTGTGTGTTGTTCTTACTATAAAATTATTTATTGTTTGTCTTTGTTGAATAATACAGAAGGCAAAAGAGCTTAAAAAAAATAATCGAATCGCAATATTTGGGGGGAAAAAAAATTAAAAAAAATCGCAATTAGATTATTTTCAAAAATCGTTCAGCCCTATTTCACAGAGGGCCACACTAGAAAATGGAATCACATCAAGGGTCGAATAAATGTCGAAAATGCCAAAAACCTTTGGAAAAAGCATCAAAAATGTCGGAAAAAAAAACGTGAAAAGTGACAAATAGTAGGTGGGCCAAAATGTATTGTGAACCTAAATGTATATAGGGGCCGGATCAAAATTAGCAAGGGGCCGGATTTGGCCCACGGGCCTTGAGTTTGACAACTGATTACTGACATTAACAGTTTTCTCAAATTGTTATGTTTAAAGATGCATACAAGGCATTATCTAATGCTAACCATTGGTGAATTTAGAAGAAATTTACAGGCACAAATAGACAAAGTGGGGTAAAATAAACATCTAAATGTGTATTTTGGATGTTTTTTTCCTCCCAATAGTCTGAAAGAAGACATGCTACGGCAGCAGAAAAACTCAAAAATGAAAAATTATGATTTTCCTGGATTGTAACTCAATGTAAAACAACCCACTAGGATTATGGAAAGAGAATCATCCATAAATGCTCCGTTTGCTTTCTGATTACTAAAACTCCTTCGCTCTTGATCCCTAATGAGAAGCTTAATAACTTCGCAAAAAGTGCTTTTTAAAAAAAAACACATTCAAACTTATTTTTCGGCAGGTGCTTGATGAAGTGTGACCGTGCACGGCAGCTGGATTCTCTCGTGAGAATCGCAGCATCACATGTCACACGAAAATCCATCTCGTCATGCTTCAAGTAATGCGTCTGAACTACCAGTGGAGCGAACCAATCAGCATCCGGTGAGGATGCTACAAGCGTGGTCTAGGCGTTATTATGGAAGCCACGCAACTCCTAGGCAGTACTTGGGGGGTGGCAGTAGTTCAGTCAGTAGGGGGTTGGGTTCAAGTCCCCATACGGACCAAAGTATGGTGGTGGACTGGTAGCTGGAGAGGTCCCAGTTCACCTCCTGGGCACTGCCATGGTGCTCTTTAGCAAGGCACCAAACCCCCAACTGCTCGGGGCGCCTTTCCATGAGCAGCCCCCTCACTCTGACATCTCTCCATCAGTGCATGTAGAGGTACTGAGCATGTGTGTGTAATGTGTATAACAACAACAGAGTGAAAATATTGTAATTTCCCTTGCAGGATTAATAAAGTATAAGTAATTATTATTAGGCAAGACCCGCCCTTCAATAGCATTAACACGCTACTATTGGCTATTTAGCCTGCCTCTCTTAGTTATGCTATTATAACTCTAGACTGCTGTGGGAAGCTCCTTCCAAGGACACAATGAGCCGCTCCCTCTTCTCTCTTTTCACTTGTCTCCTTTTGTGTGCATCTTAGTCCCAGAAATGCCTGTTACTAACCTATCTCTGGGGAGTTTTCTCCCCGGAGTCCCTTTGCTTCTTCTTCACCCAGAACATCGCCTTGGAATTGGGTGGCACCTACACCGGGGTCCTGGGTGCAGCTGACGCTATGGACTTACTACACCCTGCTACGCTCTGCGATTCCCCGCAGTGTCCGACTGCGTCCTGCCGCGTCCACCCAGGCTGCTGTGCCACACTACACCCCGTAACACCCTGCTATACCCTACTATGACATGAACTACCACGACTACCATTGTGGTCACTGTTCCACTATCTTTATTATGACTATTATTGCCACCATTCACCACTCCCCCAACTGGTGCCGTCAGACACCGCCTACCAAGAGTCTGGGTCTGTCCGAGGTTTCTTCCTAACAAAAAAGGGAGTTTTTCCTTGCCACTGTCGCAATAGCTACTGCTAATGCTTGCTCTTGAGGCAACCACTGTAATAGTTGGGGCTTTGTAAACTACAGAGTTTGGTCTAGACCTACTCTATCTGTAAAGTGTCTCGAGATAACTCTTGTTATGATTTGATACTATAAATAAAATTGAATTGAATTATTGGCCAGGCGTCCATGCATATGCAAGGTAACGGAGCCCGATTTGTTGACCAGTCGGCTATCCTAACCTCAACCAATCGGGCTGCTTCGTAGGGCGGGTCTTGCCTAGAAGTTGCGTGGGATCCATAATAACGCCTGAGGCCTGTACTACGAAGCGAGATTTGGCGTTAACGAGCTAACTTCAGGCTCAACCCAGGATTTTCTGTACTACGAAGGTGGATCACTTGTGATCGGGTTCAATCGCCGTGGTAACTTATGCTGAACGCCTAACCTGGTCGGGAGCAGGTTATGTTGGAGATCAGAGATCAACCGGTGTAAAAGCACCGCCCACTGACCAATCAATACTCGACTGATAACGGCGTCACCGTTCTTAGAAGATCAGCTGGAGCTCGGTTCGCAGAGAGAGAGAGAGAGAGAGAGAGAGAGAGAGAGAGAGAGAGAGAGAGAGAGAGAGAGAGAGAGAGAGAGAGAGAGAGAGAGAGAGAGAGAGAGAGAGAGAGAGAGAGAGAGAGAGAGAGAGAGAGAGAGAGAGAGAGAGAGAGAGAGAGAGAGAGAGAGAGGTGCGCTCATAAAAGTTAAAACATTTAGAGACCGACAACCCCGTTAACATTCCCTGATGGGTATTTTTATGAAAGATATAGATTTTCAGCGGAGGGAATTACTTATAGGCTATTTGTCGGCTTCTTTAGCCGTGTGTTGCCAATGCGCACATCGGTTTAAATTATGTTTTTATGTTTTTTTTTATTTTCTCTCACGATCGCGCACCACTGCTGGGGTTGCAACTGAAATAAAAGCCTAAAGCAAAGACAGTTTATGGAAAGCAAAAGTGTAATTATATATGGTCAGATCTAGTGCCTGACTGATGGGGAAGTGACCGGTTTAGTCTGATGTATTGTAGTGGGTGTACTGTACTGTATATTGGCCAGAATCTGCCTTTGGGGGAGGAGGGGGGCATATCATAGTGGGGGGTCTGGGTGTCCTCCCCCAGGGAAGTTTTAAGCATCAACGACTTCATTTCCTGTATTCCGATACACTTTTATGCACCAATTTATGGTGAAATACCTCCATTGAGCCTATGTGAAGAAAAAAGCACAGATGACAATTCAAAATATATCAAACATATAATGGAAAGTATGTTGTTACGTGTCATTGGGCATTTTTAAGTGAGTATATGGAAATCCTGGAGCTTACTATCACGTAGACTACACCACTGGATATTGATAAGCTAAACGTTGTGATTTACGCATAACAGCGTCGGCTTTTTTGCCAGCTTTCCTTCCTGCGTTTTGCCTGTTAAACCGTGTCTGTGTTCTTCATATTTATGTAGAATTATAGTTTGTTCTTCTTGTTTAAAAGATGCAGCTCTGGTAGATGTTTGCGATTGGTCGTGGTGTGCAAACACCGCCTCTTTTATGTGAACGCGCACGTCTCTAGATTGGAAAAACCTGGGTTGACTGAACTAGTTGATAACCAGCGTCGTGATACAGGTTATGCGGGACCACGGTTGTTAGGTTAGGTGAAGCCGGATAACTGAAAGAAATCCAGGACATGTTGATCTTGATTCGTAGTACAGGCCTCTGGTTTAGGTGTGTGTGATGGCCGTGACTGTTTGTTCAAAACAACAATGGCGGACGTGATAGACAAATGGTTCTTCCAATCACCTGCCAGAGATTTTTCTGAAAGTGCCCGCCCTTTCCCAAACAGATTCCAATGACGGCTTCTCAGACGGTTCTGTGTTACCAAACCATCTGGCCCGTCAGGTCATGATGAAGCTTCCTGAACCAAAAGCTTTTCTCAAAAAAGGTAATACTGCACATTTTTAGTGTCCAGATTCTCTGCTCCAACACCACGAGCAAGCCTTTCACTTAGCAAGCAGGTGTCTTTTATACATCCGAAAATGAATGAAAAAAATTACAGAAGCATACGGACTAGTTTTGGATTCCAAAGACAAATTTCCTCTACAGAGGAACTTTATCTTTCTGTGCTCGTTGGCTATGAGTCATCCCCACGCATGTGTTTTCATATCAAACTACCTTTAAACTGGTTCTGTTGCTGCAGAGACTGTCTAACTAACATGTTGATACTTGTACAAAGAGGACCTTTGTCCCTTGTTAGGCAACATAATACCTAGACCCCCCAGGAAGACCCCCTAAAGAGGATCTGAATACATAAAACACAAAAACATCAGTAGCAATCTGTCAAAATTATTTCCCTGACATTTCCCCATAAAAATGCAAAAATTTAAAAAAAAAACGGTTTATATTATTGCTATGCTTCGTCATAACTGTATAACAAACCGTATAAAATAAATAAAGAGAACAGGACACAACTTTTCTTTCTCCTCTGATTCGTTCCATTTTGTTGTGTCCATTTCTTCACTTAGATGTACAAATATGCACACACGTGGTACGCTCCATAGGGTTTGTCACGTAGTGTCACGTAGTGCTGACGTGCACTAACATGTGCAAGTGGCACGGTAACCACGGTAACTGGCCAATGAAACATGATCATTACAGCGTTTCCAAGCTGTAAATCAAACACAACTAAGCCACACAGCCAACGGACGGGACGCAGCGCTCCACAAAATAAACTAAATATCGCATACTTATCGCAGCACTTTCGATATAATATTGCGCTACGTGATATCGCGATAACGATATTGAGTCGACATATCGTGCACCCCTACTTACCGCCAATGTTTCTCCACACGTCGACTCAGAGCGATCTTCTCTCCGACCTCGGTGCAGACGGGGTTGGTGAGGACGATCTTGGCCAGATCAGCCTTCACGGCGCTGACGCGGCCGCCTGTCGACAGAGAGCCGATGTTCACCATCAGAACCTCGTTCTTAGACAGCTTCTGGACCTGCACAGACACGAGAAGACGAAAGATGACGGAGGGGTTTTCTAACAGCACACTAAACTCTCGACCAGAACAGAAAGAATTCATGAGTAAAAACTTGTGTTTATCTGCCGTGATGCGCTCACGAGAGAAGTCCGAACATGAAGAGCTAAGAAATAAAACACAAACCGGCGCCAACTCTCAGTAAAGTCACATTTAACTAAATCACACCTGCAGCTAAACTTTAAGAATCCCTACTTTGATCAGCTCCTCTCTTTTAAGAATTAAGAATGTTGTGTTTCAAGGTCTTCTGCATCATACAGCCCTTACAGCCCAGTTACATCATTCCTCACTTTTTTGACTACTACTACATATGCCTCACCTTAGCAGCCTTCTTGTCTCCCTCTGTGCGGACTCCCAGCAGCCTCCTGAGCAGGAAGTAGGAGATCTCCAGCTCGGTGAAGATCTCTGGCAGCGCTCCGACGGCGCCCAGCACCTGACCGACCATACGATCCGCTCGGCACAGTGTCGGGTCGATCTTAGTGCCCACACCTGCACACAGACACAGCTTACTTTCCTCAAACTAGGTTTGTCTGTGCCACGCTTAGTTTTATAATATGCTCAGTTCATAACTCTCTGTGAGCTGGTGTTTGATGTCTGAATCTAAAGATGAATTGAATTGGTCAACTATTGAATCAATTGCCAACTATTTTGATAATCAAAGAAATCTAAAATCTGATTCCAGCTTGTTAAATGTGAATATTGTTCTAGTTTCTTCTCTCCTCTGTGACAGTAAACTGAATATCTTTAAGTTGTGGACAAAACAAGACATTTAAGGACGTCATCTTGGACTTTTTTTTGCAATTTTCTGATTTTTATAGCCCAAACAATTAAAGGTGCAGTAGGTAAGACTTAAAACTAACTTTGTCATATTTGCTGAAACTGACCCTATGTTCCAGTAGAACTACATGAAGCAGGTCATTTAAAAAAAAAAAAAAAAAAGAAAAGAAATATCCGGCTCCTCTGGTACCACCTACAGCCTGTAGTGGGATTTGCAAAAATCCCCCGCTCCCTGTTCAGATGAACCAATCAGGGCCAAGGGGGGGGTGTCTAACTGTGTGTCAATCACTGCTCATGCACACACACTCATTCTCCCTTGTGGGGGGAGGGGCTTAGGAGACCGTTTTGGGCTTTAGCAGAAAGGGGGGAGGGACTGAGAAGTTGTTGATGTCCAAATTTTTTGGCTAAGTCCTTGATCTTCACAATCCTACCTACGGCAACTTTAATCCAAAAAATAATCAATAATGAAAATAATCTTTAGTTGCAGCCCTATCCAAATCGTTTTTTTTTTGTCACAGGTTGTTTTGTTTAAATATGTTTAATATTACGGTAAGGGTACTTTATTGTCACATACATGTAGCGAAATTCATTCATTCATTCTCTGCATTTAACCCATCCCTCAATGGAGCAGTGGGCAGACATTTACAGCGCCCGGGGACCAACTCCAGATCTGAGCCAGTGCCTTGCTCAAGGGCACTGACTGGAGAACCTAGTACATGTTTTTGATGGTGGGGGAAACCAGAGCACCTGGAGGAAACCCACAGAGAACATACAAACTCAACACAGAAAGGCCCGGAACGACCTAAATTCGAACCTAGAACCTTCTTGCTGCGAGGTCACAGTGCTAACCACTGGGCCGCCATGCTGCCCCAATATGTTTTTTGGCCAGAAACAAGCCGGTCTTGGCTTTCAAGTTGACAAGTCACAGCGCTTACAGCAACACAGCAGAGGAGGCAAAAAAAAACAACTAATTTAGGACAACAAAACAATCAAAAACACAGAAAACATCAGCATCAGATCTGCAGCTCCTGCAGGTTAAATCATGAAGAAAAAAAAAAAAAAACGGATAAATCTAGGTTGAAATGTGTGGACGTACCGATGAGGCCTCCGGGTGCAGCGTACTGCAGGTCGTTGTGCTCGGCAAACAAAGAGACGATCTTGGAGAAGATGGGTTTGCACATCAGCTTTCCTTCGTGGTCTTTGGACACGATACCCGGCCGCACCTCGATCTCCTGACCCACCTGGAGGTCACACAGAGCGGAGGAGGAGGACGGGTTAGAGGGACACCCAACTCCAGGAGTAGAGAACTGTTTATTAGTTTAATTAGCCAAACTAAAGCACCTCTTTTATTGTCAATGCTTGTTTCAGGAGGTAATCCACCCACCCAAGACCAATTACAAGTGGAGAGCCAACGGTGAAGAAGCTACACATCCATGTTTCTCCACTATTACTTCTACACTAAACCTGTGTAGGACATTGTTTATTTCGTAAAATAAACACTTATTTTGGTACGGAAGCCAAGTGCATTTTCTAAAAACGGAGAAACGGGCGAGGGTTTTTGTGCTCCGATGCTGCAGTCTGAAATGTGCACGTGTGAACTGTGAATCACAGTTTTCTTCTGATGAAGTTATCAAGAACAAATCTGACCTTGAGCACGCCTTTCAGGATACTTCCTCCGGCCACGCCTCCTTTCAAGTCATCCACTTCACAGCCGGGTTTGTTCACGTCGAAAGATCTGATGACTGGAACACCCAAGGGTTGGATTTATTACCGCACACATTCAGACAGAGCATTTCATTAAACAAAGTTGTGGAATGCTTCATAGCATCAGCAGAACAACAATGTAAGTGTGATGGGGCTAAAAGTCTAAAACCATGAAGGGGGTGGGGGGGTGGGGTGGGGGGAACAGAAAGCAGATAACACACAAGTTAATCAGAAGAAAGACCTGTGTGATTTGTCTTACCGATGAGTCTGGGCTCGGAGGTGAAGTCTCTGACGGGCACTGGGATCATTTTGACGATGTACTCACAGACAACCTCAATGTTGTACTTCAGCTGAGCTGAGATAGGAATGATGGGAGCGCCCTCTGCCACCGTGCCTGCAGGAGAAACATCACACACACACTATCAGGTTACAGACGGCAACAGTTTACAGGAAGTGACCTGTAGAGTCACCAGTTTGTTTAACCAACATACCGGAAAAAGGGTTTCCTTTTTGATCACATTTTAACATTACGTGGCTTTGCAGGTACCTTTAAAATGCCGTTCAGGGTGGATTGATCTCCATTATCATTTACACATCAGCTTACAGCAATTACACGCAAAATCTCTCACCCCTGCAGGCTTGACAGAGGGCTGTAAAGCCTTTGTAGTTTTCTGAGGCGTGATTTATTTTTGGGAAACGATAAGTGTCTGGTGGGAGCGTTGTGTGTACTCTGCATTCAGACGAAGAGGTGCAGAGTTACACAAAGTTCTTACGTGTATAAATTGTTCCTTTGAAGGTAGCTTCATGGGATGTTTTTGTTGTTAGGAACACTCAGTCGCTTTGGATTATAAAAACAAGTCCCCTGATCAGAGTTTCTGCAGGTTTCACCAAGTCAAATGTAAGATTTTTTTAAGACCATTATGAAGGAAATTTAAAGACCTTTATCATGAAATCAACGGAGCCCTAAATTAAAAATGTTTCAAGCCAAGTATCGCACTTCCCCATAGCTGAAGAATAAAATATTTTTGTGTACAATCTGAAAAAGACTCGCGCCAATAACACGAAAGCTGATTGGTTGCAATATAAGTCGCATGTTGGTCTCATTTGTAGTCTTAAAGAAGCAAAATTATATATTTGGACTAGCTAAAGAAAAAACTGGACGCGTTTAAGGGCGTTTTCACACATGAAAGTCCGAACCAAGGTTCATGTTTTTGGTACATTGTAACATTTGATCTGGTAAGTTTTGGTTTCAAACTGCAGTTATGCAAGCGCACTAAAGATCTAAACGTGACAAAACTACGTCCTGCCGTCATCACATACGTGAGCTGCGTCTCCAGATACTTATAATTGATTGGTTTGTAGACAGGCTTCCCCGTCCTCTCGTATCTTCTCTCTGTGTTGGAGTTTTTTCAGCTGACTGCTGCTCTCCTCTACTGCCGCGGCTCTTTTTGTTTTGTTGTGATGTTGAAAAGCGAGACACTGGAACTTTCTGGAGAATTTATTCAGAGACAAACGGAAACCTACACTGTACATTTACTACCACTTAACAAATAAACTGCTGATGTATTCTCAGCTCTGATAGCAGACAGCTGTCTGCTCTGAGCGCATTCACCGTCACTCTCTCATGTAGCCTACACACTAAGCACCGAGCTATTCCTTAAAGGAGCTTCCCCGGTCTTGTAACACAAGGAGAGCCTGCCAGAGCTTCTTCTATTTGGTCCGAAAGTCCGAACCATCCAAAAAATGCTTTCACACTGTAAACGAACCGGACCATGGTTCAGTTTGGTCCGGACCGAGACCACCTCTTTTGGTCGGACCAAAATTTGGGGGGGAGGTTTCACACCTCTAATTTTGGTTCGGATCAAACTGAAAAGTCCGAAAGTCCGGACCAAATGAGGTATGTGTGAAAACGCCCTAAAAATGATTTAAGACCTAGAACACAATACTTGAGCGAATTTAAGACTTTTTAAAAGGCCTTAAATTTTGATTTTGAAATATCAGAATTCGTAAGACTTCTGAAGACCCCGTGGAAACCGTGCCCGATGGACCCAGTTCTTCAGAATGCAAGTTCAAGCCAACTCACCCTGTACGAAGGCGAGGATCTGCTCGTACTGCTCTTTGGCCTGGCTCTCCTTCACCAGGTCGATCTTGTTCTGCAGGATGAGGATGTGCTTCAGCTTCATGATCTCTATGGCCGCCAGATGCTCCGACGTCTGGGGCTGAGGACACGACTCATTACCCGCTGGCAGACAGAGACGACAACAATAGTCAGATGACTTTCTAAAGAGTAAACGACACACGTCTGTCTTGCTGGTGGGAGTTAAGCAACCACAGACTTACCAATAAGCAGGAGGGCTGCATCCATGACGGCGGCTCCGTTCAACATAGTTGCCATCAAAATGTCGTGACCAGGACAGTCGACGAATGACACGTGTCTGGGAGAACAAAAAGAGAGTCCCGCTGATGCATGGAAAAATATTTTACAGATTTCACCAGTTTACAGTTAGCCTGACGTGGTCATACTCAGATTCTAGTCAGAATATGAGTCTGATTCTGCTCCATTGGGCTGTGATTATGGGGCGTGTTTCAACCGAACCAGGAAAGAAAATGCCTCTGAACTAACTGGATAGACCTACAACCAATCAGAGCAACGGAGACAGACGCCACAGAAGCTGCAAGTCAAAGGCAGGCTTTACGTTGCTGTTGATCATCTGCCCATCATCGTATAAAGCCTGCCCTGACAATTTGATTGGTCCGAACAGCTCTGGTTCGAGCATAGTTGCTCCACAACGGATCAAGTCCAGACCGAACTTCCTGATCTCAAATGTTGTGGGCGGGGCTAAGTTCGGCTGGCATCCAGGCTAGTTTACAGTCAAACTGATCCCAAAGGGTTTAAGCAGCACACAGTCCTAATCTGGACTTTTGGGACACAGAGTCCTCCTCCCTCTCTTCAGTCTTAGGCTAAATCTACACTACTAAGTTTTGGTTTAAAAACTAATGGTGTTTCTGAGCACCTAAAACTCTGGGGTTGCTTTGTAGTCTGGAAGGCCAGAAACGGAGACCTTTGGAAAGGACGTCATAACGGTTAGGTAGTTTACATACCTTTCGCTAACAGTTTCAGTTCATCCAAGCTTATAAATCCCTGCTCTTATTTTTCAACGTTGTCGTTCTTTCTCCAAAGTATTTTAACTTATACAGCCATGATTTTTCACCGCAGAATAACGTCAGTCAATCTGCTTCCTGTTTACACCGCCACGCACATGCCCAGTGTGTGTGTGTGTGAGTGGGTCATGTGATATGTGTTGTCAGACGTGTTAATATGGAGGGAGATTGTGTGGACGTAGAATTTTTTGTCCCAAAGCGCCGCTTACAAAAGAATACGTAGCAGTGTAGATGTAGCCTTACCTGACCAGTTTGAAGTGGCCCTTGGTGTTGGGGATGTCTGTGGGAAACTCATCAGGAGTGCTGCTGCCACACGACCTGTAGCACTCTGGCCTGGGACAGCTGGGGTCGTCAAGCTTATAGACCTACAAAAACACGTAAGCGTCGAGGCACTTTTAACGCATTCCAAGGGAAGTGGAAATCTGAAGACTTGTGCATGAATACGAAACGAAGAACAGTACTCCATTTAAAATGTTTATGCCCTCTTAGCACTCAGAGCTTCTTAACTGAAGTGATTAATCAACTTTACTTCTTTGTTTTTCTATAATGTTTAACCAGAAATAATATGTACTGCACATCTTTAATATTGTGCATGCATGAATAAAAGATCCAATTCTAACTTAGGATTTAGGAAATGTCAAAATAGGCAAAAGCCAAAATCATTCAGGCCTTTCCTTTAAAAATTAAAAAAGAGGCATTCGTTAGACAGGAAAGGTCCGGATAACCCTCAGAAAAATCAATCCCCATTGCCCCCTACCTTAGCGTTAGCATATCCTAGCTTGATGGTGATGTTTCTCTCCAGCTCGTTCTTGAACCTGACAGTGTGAACACCAGAAATGGCCTTCACTACTGTGGACTTGCCGTGGGCCACATGACCGATGGTGCCTAGAAGAGAAGGGAGACAGGAGTCAAAACAAGCAGTCCTCATTTGTCATTTCTAACATGCTAAAAAGACACAAAATCTGATCCTCATTTGCCTGATCACATACCAATATTGATGGTGGCCTGTCTGCTGATGATCTCCTGAGAGAGAGGCGTCAGAGTAGACACATCCTGCCAAGAGAACAACTCACATTAGACTCATAGCACACTGAAACACACAGACATTTGACATGTTTTCACGGTGAGCAGAGCAGCGCTGCCTCCATCTTTAATCCTGGAGGTCAATAGAAACAAAGGGGGCCTAGCACAGAGACAGACACACAAACACTGACTCTGCATGTGAAGTGGACACTCAGAGTTAAATCTGAAAAGCACAGCGACATTTGGCGTTTTCATGTAAAACAAATTGCAATTGAACAACACATTTTCAATATATTTTAAAATGTATGGATTTTACAATCTGTCAAAGTTATGTTCTCATATTGTGAGCCAGAATTTGTTTATATATCATTCATAGCCTGATTTTATACCTAAAGACACTGAGGTTTTTATTTATGGAGTGAAAAACCTTTGAATATAATATGCCAACAAAATAAAACAAGAAGTCTGAACCTGGCTTTATCCAATGTTCACATTTATGTTATGGAAAAGTCTGCACAAATCTGATAAGATAATGCTTAGTTTGCACATTTAAACATAACATTTCAGACAACATATAATAGCTACACGTGTAGTAATACAGTCTTAATTTAAGTAATCAACAAGGGAAGTTGCATGGTGATATTAGTTAAAATGTTTCCCCTCTTCACATGGTCAAATCAGATGAACGCCTATAAAAATGTGTAATAATTCTGAACCACGTCTCTACTTCCGTCACCGTTACGAACTCCATTAACATTTTAATAGATTTTACTTCAATTTAGCATATGATGCTAACGTTTTGCTCCAGCTGGGATAAGCAGACATTACTGACGTATAGCACAGACGGCGACTATTACGGCGCTGTAAATACATATTTTACATTCATACTTTTGTCTCATTTTGACATATTGATAAAAACGAATGTAACCTTGTTGGAGAAGTAAAGCGTGTGTATTAGCTCTCCGCCCCGCTAGGCCTGCCGTCATGTGCCGGGTGGTGGCGGCGCAGCACCGGCGACCGTTAGCGGTTACAATGTCTACCTTTTGTGTAACCGTTTTAGCATCACGACGTGACCGACAGCCACAAACATTAAAACACAAAGCTGTAAAAGCAGTTAAACTGACACTTACCAGAGAACTAAGGTCTTGTCTAGCCAGATGAGGCTGACCAAGCGTTGTACCAGACTCGTCACCCGCCATCTTGAATGAAAAGGGAATGAAGAAGGAGGCTCCGCGGAATGCCTGATCAACCGCTAAAAACGGCTCTTTCCCTTTTCCAACAATCACTTATTACATCAAATTATGTTCCTTTTTTGTATTGTTAGTACACAATCACAAATATTTTAAAACAACACATCTGTTATATATTTATTTTCTCTGACAAATGACAAAGACGTGGTTTGAAACTCGCGTGACTCATCCAAGTAGATGCAACGGGGTCCTTTCACAAAGTCTGATGCAATTTATTTTTTTTTAATTATAAAATCAATTTTACGTAATAACGCTGATGTAGTTTATATGCCGTTAACAACCGATTAACACCGAACAGACCACGAGTTTGGATCTGTTTTCCTGCTCCTAAAAGTAAAGAAATATATTTGTGACACATGTTTTTAATTCATGGGTCGGGTCCGTCGCTGTTTAGTGACGCCATAAGGAGCTTTTGTAGTTTTGTTTTGTGGTGTGTGTAGTTCTGTAACAAATCCTGAAATGCTGGGCTTCCCCTAGGTTTATTGTTTTGTAAAATAATTTGAAATGTGACTAATGGCAAGTCCATATGTGATTAAACACAAGATTAACTGAAACAGCCTAATAACGGGCTTAAAACTAGATACGTACGCAAATATACTTTGTTCCTCAAGAATTGACACCCAGATAATGCAAGACCAAAGATAGATAGATAGATAGACAGACAGACAGACAGACAGACAGACAGACAGACAGAGACAGAGACAGATAGATAGATAGATAGATAGATAGATAGATAGATAGATAGATAGATAGACAGATAGATAGATAGATAGATAGATAGACAGACAGACAGACAGACAGACAGATAGATAGATAGACAGATGTATAGACAGATAGATAGATAGATAGATAGATAGATAGATAGATAGATTTTATTATGTTTTAAGTGAATGATGATCAGTGGTGGAGGAAGTATTAAGATCCTTTATGTATGTACGTAAGTAAATCAAATGTACTTAAATATTTAATGCAAAAAAAAAAAGTAAAATATAAGTTCCTCATATGGATAATATTATAGCTGTAATTTTAAACTTTCACTGAAAAAAGGTGTTTGTTTTCTAAGGTTCAACACAATATGTGAAAACAGTATTCTAATCAATCTTAATCCTGTATATTTTACTATAGTAGGCCTACTATATTTTTGGTAAAGTTTTGCATTTGTAAATGTAAATATGCTAAAGTAAAACTTCACTTTCATGTTTTCAAAAAAGAAATGTAACGGAGCTATATATTAAGACAATAACTTCAGTGGCCGGGTTGGCTCAGTTGGTACAGCGGGCGCACACATAGAGGTCTGTGCCGAGGTCCAGGGTTCGAGTCCCCCGCTCTCTCCCCTTTCTCACCTATCTGTCCTGTCCATTATAGGCGGAAATGCCCGAAAAATAAACTTAAAACTTAAAAACAACAATAAAAACAAAAAACAAAACTAATAGAACTGTGAGACTGTGCCCACTAAGAACAAAGATCATGTAATTCATCCGAATGAGTTAGTATATCAAAAGAATGAGAACATTTCTCAAAATAATGACTTACTATCTTACATCAAAAAAATTGACAGTCATGAATACGCATTGTGGAAGTAGCCTTCGTGCTAACGCTGCTGAAGTAATGGCTCAACCAGCTCCTTCTTGTCGGTTATTGGCTGGAACACTGTTTGTTATGGTTTGTGGGGCAGGTTGGCGCAGTTTGTTGTTGTTGGCGTTTGTGGAGCCTGGGCTGTCTACAGAGACCACGTTTTTTTACAGTGTGTTCAGGGGACAGGCAGCTAGCAGATAGTGAGGAGATGTTTTTTACAGTGTGTTCAGGGGACAGGCAGCTAGCGGATAGTGAGGAGAGGTTTTTTTTACAGTGTGTTCAGGGGACAGGCAGATAGTGAGGAGATGTTTTTTACAGTGTGTTCAGGGGACAGGCAGCTAGCAAATAGTGAAGAGATGTTTGCTGTATGTGACGAAAAATGTTGTAGCCTAAAAAACACGTCACATCACTTAGAGCACCTTTAAGTAGCTCCCCCTTTTTGGTTTGTTCTTTGTTTGATTTTTTTGCTTAGGTAATTCTTTCATGTACATTGACAACATTTGTATTGTATATACGCATGTATGTTATTTTCCCCAACGTGAGTTTTTTTTTTTTTTGTCAATAATAAAAAATACAAATAAAAAATAAAACACAGTGGAGAGTGACACATCCATCTCATAATATACAATCTTCGCTGCTGCACCGCACAACGCCCTTCAGTTCCGCCCAAAAGGGAAATGACGCCGAGGCAGAAAATGGCGTCCGGAAAGCCCGTGGACCGCTGTGGTATGTTTGTTACCCGTTTAATTTAGAGCCGAGTCGGGGGTCTCTTCGTCTGGCATATGGACGATAACATGGCAGTGCACCGCTGCCGCCCGCTTTCTTGATTCCGGAATCGAACCCGCAACTTCATGTCCGAAGGCGCCAGAGCTGCCTGGTCGAAGAGGGGTTGTGGGGATTCGCACCGCCGAGGTGAGACGGCTGGATTTTAGCGGCTAAGCTAAAAGATGTTACCCCAGTTTAGCAGAGTCGTATCCCCGCCGTAGCTCCTGTCACCACCACTGAGAGTCGTGACAGTTAATTTAGCTGCTCAGGTCTGTAGCTGTGGCGTAAATTACGATATATTTACACCTTAGACATTATTAGCCAGCATCACCGCCTTCATCTTCGGGTACCAGAGCTGTACGTGCACCGTTATGTGTGTAGCCTTTGTTTTGGGGTACTTATCTTAGCATGTAAGGTCTCTGTAATATACTTGTCGCTGTTGTTATGACAACTAAAGAAGGTAACTTAACAGAAGCTAGCTTCTCTGACACAGTGTATGTAAAGTTAGTAAACAGTTAGCCGTTATTTTTCTATTTTAAAAGCGATGGAAGCCCATTTTCACCAATGTGATTTAAAAAAAATCCTGTAATTCATTATATTGACTTAGTATCTTAAAATAATGAGATAGTATCTCACTATTGACTTAGTAACCCCAAAATAATGAGAAACTTTCTCAAAATAATGACTCCGATATCACAACAATGAGAAAAGTTCACATATTATAGACTTTGCTTCTCAAAATAATGAGAAACTATCTCAATAATGAGTTAGTATCTCAACAATGACTTAGTAACCCCAAAATAATGACTCTGAATATCACAATAATGAGAAAAGTTCACATAATATAGACTTTGTATCTCAAAATAATGAGTTAGTATCTCAATATTGAGTTAGTATCTCAATAATGAGTTAGTATCTCAAAATAATCAGAAACTTTCTCAAAATAATAATCTCAGTCGTCCTGAGGAACAAGGAAAAGAAAAACATTTCTTTGTATATTTTGGAAATCCATCAATGTATGACATGTGTTTCTATAGACTGTCCTGACTGTATGTGCCTTGAAATAGTTTGAGCTCACTGGTTGCTACTTGCAATCCCCTGAGTTGTTTGTGGCACATTTTGAATTATTATCTCCTCTTCTCGTCTCCTCTGTTAGAACCAGGGAAACATAAACACAGGAAATGCGAGCGGCCCCTTAACGCTCAGCCGTCAAAGCCTGTGATTGTTCGCCCGGGCTCCAAAAGGTAAGATTTTTCACTCTGCAACACTGCATGTTAAAGCGTAACTCTCGCCAAAATGCAACCTAGGGTCTTTTTGTGAATGTACCCGAGTCAAACTTTCGTTTAAAAGCATATTTAGGACGGAAACGCCACTTCCAGTCCTAGGGGCACTACTATGATCGCATCAAAATCACTATTTTTAAAACACTAAGAAGGCTCGACACAACATGAGACTTTGCTCCAAGTATCACCAGGGGCTCTACACATGAACTCAGCATTGAGAACATTGTTTGTGTACCCAGAGTTTACTGAAAGAGGTTTTAACAACTCACTGTAGCTGTTGGTTTTTCCGCTCACTGTCCATCTCGCCAGTCAAAAACAATCGATCTCCGAATGCCACGTAACAGGGAGGAGAGTAAAGATGGAAAGCTCCTAAAGCTCAGTTCCATATAAATGCACGGATTATTTGTTGTTTTGTCGTCAGTGAAAAACAATATTGACCTCGTAGTTGAAAAAGGAGCCTCATATAAAAATGACATTTACTCCTATGGAGTCCGTTCATTCGCACTCAGAAATCGACACTTTCTGACTGGCGAGATGGTGGCGAGCGGAAAAACCAACAGCTACAGTGAGTTGTTAAAACCTCTCTTTTTAGTAAACTCCGTGAACACAAACAATGTTCTCCATGCTGAGTTCATGTGTAGAGCCCCTGGTGATACTTGGAGCAAAGTCTCATGTTGTGTCGAGCCTTCTTAGTGTTTTAAAAATGTTGATTTTGATGCGATCATAGTAGTGCCCCTAGCACTCCCATTCAAAAGGACATTTGACCGAAAACGAGAATACGGTAAATCTTAAAAGTGGCGCTTCCGTCCTAAATATGCTTTTAAACGAAAGTTTGACTCGGTTACATTCACAAAAAGACCCTAGGTTGCATTTTGGCGAGAGTTACGCTTTAAACCTAAACTCAGGCAAACCCCTTTCTGTCACTATTAACTCAGCATCCATCTCACACATCATTCCTCTCTGTCTTCGTCCTGACCACCCGGCACCGATTCTTTGTATTTTGGACTGGCAGGGTAGACGAACAGTTTAAGGTTCGAGGTCTTTGTCGACACAGTGCTAATGACTGATGTTATGTAGCTAAGCGTTTTTGTGCCCAGGGATGAGGGTCCACAGAGTATAACATCGATCCTGTCACCAGTTAAAGTAAAGTTTAAAAAGTAACCTATTCATTAAAAGTCACTATTATTGAAAGGTTATTGTTGGTCTTATTAAGTTTGACCCACATTAGTACAGTGTTTGTTTTCATATTCCTTCCTACATCTATTGTCTTCATATCCCTTTTTCCCAAAGTGGCCAGTTGGAAATAGTTTGGTTGTTGGATAATTCCACATTTATTAAACGCATTTTTCATAGTTTTGCCCATGATTCCTGTTGGTTATGATAACATTGCCCCAACCAAAGTCAATTTCAAGTCAAAGTGATAGCGGAGGTCTGGGAACTCGGTGACATTACTCCAACTAAGTCTGACAGGGGAAACCACACAAGCAAGTCAGGCTACATCTACACTGCTACGTTTTGGTTTAAAAAGCAATATGTTTTGCTACGTTTACGCCTCGCATCAGCACTACTCCGGCGTTTTTCGAGAACCCTAAAACGGAGACATTTGGAAACACTGCTCCCCCCTTTTTGGTTTGAAAACTCCGGGGTTGCTTTGTAGTCTGGACGGACACAAACGGAGATCTTTGGAAACCACGACGCACGTCAGTCATTGTTATCGGTTAGGTAGCTTACAGACCTTTCAGTAACTGTTCCACCTCGTCCTCGCTCCAAGCTAATAAATCCCTGCTCCTACTTTTCGCCATCTTTGTTCTTTCTCCAAAGTATTTTCTGTATTTTCAACTTATACATCCAACTTTTAACTAGACATCAGGGATGCACCGAATCCAGATTTTTGGGGTTCGACCGAATACCGAATCCACTGGTTAAGATTCTGCCGAAACCGAATGAATACCGAATCCTCCTCCCATCCTCAGTCCATTAACACAGTAAACACATTAATGAAGTAAACAGTGACTGTCCTTCCTTTGCTGTACCTGAAGTTGCTGCATTCTGGCTGCTGTCTGTAGATTCCTTCATGCACAACTCGTATTCTTCCGGATGTTTCATACCAGATGTTGTAACAGCGGTGATGTTGTGTATAGTTTAGAGTCCTCGCCACCACCAGACTAATCAGCATTGTAGATTGAACATGTAGCTGGACTTGAATGTCCTTCTTTTGACTGAAAGTACTGCCAAACTACACTTTTTCTGCTCACGAGTTCCATTTTCACTTTCTCACAGCCTACTGCATTGAACGCTCCACCTACGTAAACACCTTCCCGTAGTCAACGGCGCCGTCATTACGTCAACCAGCCTAGCGCAAGCGTAGGGTTCGGTTCGGTGGAAAAAAAATTCTCAGGTTCGGCAGAAACCGAACCCCGTCAAAAAGCCCAATATTCGGCCGAACCGGAAGCCAATTCCTGGATTTGGATCCCTAATTTTCAACTTATACATCCATGATTTTTAACCACAGAGTACCGTCAGACAATCTGCTATCTGTTAATATGGACGGAGATTAGTTCTGCTACTGGAGCTAAAACTCCACACTTGTGTGGACGGAGATGTTTTTTTTTGTTTCAAAACGCTGTTCAAAAATGAAAACGTAGTAATGTTGACAAACCAACAGTTTATCCAGATGATCTAAACCACTTTACTTGGAGGTAAAACCGAAAGCGAGTGTGACTGAAATGCCAGTTATAATCCCTCATTAATCAAACTGTGATTGATGGATGTTTACAATGGACCGTTTGGGTGATCATTGAACCTTTCACCTTTGTTTTCTCTTCCAAATAAGTGTAACCTGGAGGTTTGTTGGCAGCCTCTGACTGCCTGTGTTTCTTTACTTCAGTGTTCCCGGAGCTCAGTCATCAACTTGTTGAGTACAGTGTTATTATTGCCAAGTTATAAAAAAAACTGCATTCATTCTTTAAACCTAACTTCATATCATACATTCATTTGAATATATAGACCGGGCAAGTAGCTGTAATGAACTTTCCTGCAGTCAACCCAATTTTTGCCACAGTATGAGAAGAGAAGAGACTGCCTACGTGCATTCTTGTGTCCACATACTTTAGACCAAAGATATTTAACATTCACAGAAGTCCTTTTTTATGGCTTTTTCTAAATTGCAGTTTGCAGACGTTCATGTTTTAATGTGGTGGTTGTGTTGGCTTTGTCGTCCAGGTGATTGACGCTCAGAAAAGGGACATTGTTAGCATCTACTGGACACAAGGGGCACTGTCCTCTGATTGGCTCGGACAACCCCCTCTGACATGCCCGTGGCCAATCAGAGGTGAGTGTGCTGTGTGTGTATGTGTGTGTTTTCCTTTGCATTGTTAATGAGTGACTGTGAGTTTATGAAGGTGTGCAGATAATGTGTGTGTGTGTGTTTTCTACTTTCTTACACTCTTACACTTGTGTGCAGAAGTAAAGTTGTATGTGTGTTTATGTTGTTACTTTTTTTGTCCTTGTGACGTGTGTGTACAACTGTGTCTTCATGCTGAAGAAATTGGATGAGGATGCAGGATTTCCTTTCTTTATCTTTACCAACCTCACTGCAGTTGCATTGAAGTCGGTTATTTCCCCAGTGTGTCAGCGCAGGCGCGCAGACACACACACACACACACACACACACACACACACACAGTGAAAGAGTAACGGCTTGTTAGGATGCAGCAGCTAAAGTGCTGAGCTTTTCATGCTGAACGTCCTATTGAATGCCCTTCCAGTGCCAGACTTACTTTATTCAGCAGCGCACACACAAACATAATCTTTAGCTTGGAAAGACTGCAGAATTTATTTTTGAATAAATGTAGTTCCTCCCTGCTTTATGTTGGTGCACCTAACATCTGTAGCCAAGTTGTGATGGAAGTTGTTATGGCCTGTCTGTTCTAACGCTCTGGGATTTATACTTCACCCTGTCTCCGTCCCCCACTTGCTCCTGCACTTTGCTCCCGCCATGCCTCCAGGTGTGTTATGTCGGCGGCAGATGTGGAGGTGTACCTGTCCCAGGTGCACGATGGGAGTGTGTCGTCGGGCTTCCGGGCGCTGTACGAGGAGCGTCTGCTGCTGGATGTCACGCTGTTGATAGAGGAGCACCACTTCCAGGTACACAAATAAAGCTCAAAATGTGTGTTGCTTTTAAATGCATAACCCTCATTCGAGGCTGTATGCTACACATCACGTTCCTTAAGTCAAAGATCTGCTCATAAAATTTGTTACAGGACGAATGTTGAGAATATGAACTCCCATCATGGTAGAAAATCGTCTTTGCAACTGTAAAATAACAACAAAAAATAACTTTTATTCCCACAGAAAGAGGTCTCTTCCATGTAAACTCCATACAAGGCAGGGCTCTTTAATGGAAACACATTTTCTCTTTCAAAATAAAATGTGTTTTTGGTTACTTTACAGCCACATAGTACATCGCTAAGAATATTTTCTACCACCCCTTAAGTCTGTATTTTTAACATGCTTACTATAAAAATGTTTATGGGCAGATCTGTGAAAATAAATGACCAGATTTCACGAGATAGATCCATGCAGGATGCAAAGTATATGGCTCTGAATCAGGGCTAGGGGTTTCATTGCAGTGTGGAGAGAACAGGTAAAAAGTCTTAACTAGAAAAACGTTGGCCTCAGCGAGCAACATTGCTGCACTCTCTTTCATATAAACGTGTGTCCTCCCTGCGTGTCCGTTCTCCTACAGGCCCACAAGGCGCTTCTGGCCACCCAGAGCGACTACTTCCGGGTCATGTTCACAGCCGACATGAGGGAGAGGGACCAGGACAAGATCCACATGAAGGGGCTAACAGCCGCTGGGTTCGGCCACATTCTCCGCTTCATGTACTACGGCTCACTGGAGCTCAGCATGCCCACCGTCCAGGAGATCCTTCAGGTAACGCCGTACACCCACTGACATTCTTTCTGCGCTGGTTCTTGCTAGAGCCCGACCGATAAAGGATTTTTAAGGCCGATATTAATACAAATATTTGGTGATTTTAAAAATCCAGAAACGCGTAACAAAACATAAACAGATTTCCCTAACATTAGTTCTGTGTAGTTACGAGTCCTCACTAAAATAATATGATAATGCTTCTTGCAACATAGTATAACCAGAATTGATGAAAGACCGAGACAGGAGCAGCATTTATTACTTTCTCATTATCATAACCGGCTCTCATGCATAGCTCCTCTTGTTTCCTCCTCGTCCTCCGCTCTCTTCCTGTCCCGGCAGGCGGCCATGTACGTCCAGCTGACGGAGGCGGTGGAGTTCTGCTGCTCCTTCCTGCTGGCCAAGATCTGTCTGGAGAACTGTGCCGAGGTCATGCGCCTCCTGGAGGACTTCAGCGTGGGCGTGGAGGGAGTCCAGGAGCAACTCGACAACTTCCTGCTTGACAACTTTGTCCCCCTCATGAGCCGACCCGACTTCCTGTCCTACCTCAGCCTCGAGAGACTGCAGGTTAGTTTGTTTTGGTTTGCTTAGCGCAAAAGAAAAGATCGAACTATGAATACAGTTACATTCTAATTTTATATATATATAATATATAATAGTTTGTTTTTTTTCTGACCGATGGCATGCCCAAGTTCACCGTCCAGGACACTCTGACATACTTTTGCGTCCGTGAATAATGAATTGCAATTAAGTTTTAGGTCATTTCATGGTTGCAACCCGCCACAAAACGAAGAAGAAGAAGTTGTAGTTCATTTCCGCCCAGTATTTCCGCTCTGTTTGCACACACGGCGGGTGTCAACGAAGACAGATGGAAGTGGACGAACGAGGAGACGAGAGACTTTTTGAATTTAATTTACGAGCAAAATATAACGCTGGCGTTCCCACACCACAGGCCGCCTCCGTTGTCGTCGGGCATTTACGTGCATTTGCATCATCATAGCAATGTGTTGATAGCGTCATCGTTTTCTTATTATAGCTTGACATGTCGCTATCAGCTGGCACATAAGCACTATTACAACTTGTGCAATATTGATCATTTGTTGGTAGATGGCGCGATCCATTTTGTCTCGCAAAAGTTAGCTTGAATGTTGTGCGATTCAGTGCGAAAATGAATGGAAACGCCTTAAAATGTCTCAAATCAATTCGATATACCAATTTGATCGCAAAACAGCATGTGACGTCATTACGCACAGGTTTTTATTCGCTTTAAAGCCGTTGGATGGAAACACACTTTCACCAGCTTTATTCGCATGAATTTTTTTACCGAACTTCAGATAATTCGATTGATGAGTGGATGGAAACTTGGCTAGTGACAACCAATGAAAATCAGTCTTTTTCTGTCTTTCTTTCTCTGAACCAGGCATACCTGAACAGTGACGCTCTGAGTCGCTTCCCTGAAATCGAGCTGTATGAAGCTGTCCAGTCGTGGCTGCGACACGACCGGCGGCGCTGGCGACACACGGACACCATCGTGCAGTCCATCCGCTTCTGCCTCATGACTCCTGCCAACATCTTCGAGAAGGTGCGTGCTTGCTTCCTCCTCAGACGGCCCAAGGTAATATAGTTCTGCGGTTTCTTTTTTCATTACTGATGTTGCCGCTGGTGTCCTCCTCCTTTCCTCTTCTTCGTCACAGGTGAAGACGTCAGAGTTTTACCGTTACTCCAGGCAGCTGAGGCAGGAAGTGGATCAGGCGCTCAGCTACTTCCACGATGTCAACCAGCAGCCTCTGGTGGAGACGCGCTCCAACCGCATCCGCTCCGTCCGCCCGCAGACCGCCGTCTTCAGGGGAATGATCGGCCACAGTATGGTCAACAGCAAGATCCTTCTCCTGCAGCGGCCAAAGGTGTCCGCACGTTTGTCTGCCTACGAGGGCATGTGTGACTGTTTTTGGTGTTTTGTACCTGGAGTTGATCCGAACCCGATACCACTATCGGAAAAGCCTCCGATACCGCCTAACGTGCTGGTATCGTTATCGGCGAGTAGGCGAGTATATGCACAGATCCGATACCACGTAATTTAGCCTCAAGTTATTTTTAAACTTAAAAGTAGTTTTATTTATGTTCTTTTTCTGTTAGGACTGAATGTCAAAGTAGGTTAAAAGAGTGAAAGTATTTTGGCTTTCATTCTTTGTGACCTGACCCAACCCTGAATACAATATACAGCTGTTTAAAAATTACAATATATATTAGGGCTGCAAGTAACGATTATTTCATAGTCGATTAATCTGTCGAGTGTTTTCTCAATTAATGGATTAGTTGTTGGGTCTATAAAATGGTGAAAAATGTGGATAAGTGTTTCCCAAAAGTCCAAGATGACGTCCTCAAATGTCTATCTGATCGGTACTCTGTATCGGCCAATTTGCAAGTTCAGGTATCGGAATCGCTATCAGGAAGACAGTGGTGTAGTCTACGTGATACGCCGTTATACGCAGTATACCCACTAAGAAAGCTCCAGGATTTCCATATACCCACTTAAAAATGCCAAACAAGATACTTTCCATTATATTTTTGATATATTTTGAATTTTCATCTGTGTTTTTCTTCTTCGCATTGGCTAAATAAGAGTATTTCCACCGTAAAGTGGTGCATAAAAGTGTATCCGAATGCAGGAAATGAAGTCTTTGACGCTGAAAATAATCGTGGGGGAGGACACCCAGACCCCCCCACTATGATATGCCCCTCCTCTCCCAAAGGCAGATTCTGGCCCATATTTATATGCCAATATATTAATATACAGTACAGTATACCCACTACAATACATTAGACTACACCACTGCAGGAAGAGAAATGGTATTGGAACACCTCTATTTGTACCAGCACTAGTATTAAATAATAATTTCAAACTATTTCCAGCTTAACTCTTTACGCAGCACAACTTTGATCTGTTAAAATGATGTTAAGTCAGCGTGTGTCTCCGGTTCAGTGAGCTGTGTTTTATTCCCTCAGGTTTGGTGGGAGCTGGAGGGGCCTCAGGTGCCGCTGCGACCGGACTGCCTGGCAATCGTTAACAACTTTGCCTTCCTGTTGGGTGGAGAGGAGCTGGGGCCCGACGGGGAGTTTCACGCCTCCTCCAAAGTCTACCGCTATGACCCTCGACAGAACTCCTGGCTACGCATGGCTGACATGTCTGTGCCCAGGTCAGAGGAGTCGAAGCTCTGGGTCATGCACGTTGCGTGCTCTGATCCTTTCTGTAATGTTTTGTCATGTGAGGGAAAAAAAAAAAAAAAAATCTTCCTTGGTTCATTGTCACATTATGTTAATTCCAAGGTGATTTTTGCAGACTCTCGCAGACTCCTTGGCAACTTTGTCATCATGAATTATTAATGTATCGATGCATATTCATGGTGTTTGTTGTCTGCAGGTCAGAGTTTGCTGTTGGCGTCATCGGCAAGTTTATTTACGCCGTAGCGGGCCGCACGCGAGACGAGACCTTCTATTCCACAGAGCGCTACGACATCACAGAGGACCGCTGGGAGTTCGTGGACCCGTATCCCGTGAACAAGTACGGTCACGAGGGGACGGTCCTCAGCGGTAAACTGTACATCACCGGCGGCATCACCTCCTCCTCCACCTCCAAACAGGTGTGTGTGTTTGACCCCGGGCGGGAGGCCGGGGGAGGAGGGAGCTCGAGCGGCTCGGACGCACACAGGACACGCGCCGGCCGCGGCCCGCTGCTGCCCGGCACCCACGCCAGCTGCTGGGAGAACAAATCCAAAATGAACTACGCCCGTTGCTTCCACAAGATGATCTCTCACAACGGGAAGCTGTACGTGTTCGGAGGGGTGTGCGTGATCCTGCGGGCGTCCTTCGAGTCGCAGGGCTGCCCGTCCACCGAGGTGTACGACCCGGACACCGACGAGTGGACCATCCTCGCCTCCATGCCCATCGGGCGCAGCGGCCATGGCGTGGCGGTGTTGGACAGGCAGATCATGGTGCTGGGCGGCCTGTGTTACAACGGCCACTACAGTGACTCCATCCTCACCTTCGACCCCGACGAAAACAAGTGGAAGGAGGACGAGTATCCCAGGATGCCTTGCAAACTGGACGGTCTGCAGGTGTGCAGTCTGCACTTCCCAGAGTATGTGCTGGAGCACGTCAGACGCTGCAGCTGAGGTCTGCTCCACAACGAGCCTCCTTTTTTTTTTTTTTTTTTTTTTTTTTTTCTTTTATAGAAACGGGACTGAAGTTTCCCGCTGGGAGATCTGGCGTTTACACGCGGGAGACTCTTCTGATGCGCAGGCTTTTAAAACTGGAGACCAGCACTTACCTTCAGGTGAGGAAAAGACGGCGCAGGCCATAGATCTGCTGTTCTTAACGAAGCCAATGGAAGCGTGACGTGGGCGAGATGTGACGCGCGTCGGCTCGGACATTTTCAGATTTAGCTTTCTCAGAAAATTACAGAAAAAAAGTGTCTGTGGGGAGAAAAAAAAAAAAGTTTAAATCTGCTGGTTTATGTTTGGACTGTGGTCAGTTTCTTAATCTACTACTCGCCTACTGTATTTAGGCTGTCCAGTCAGGCTTTTATTGCAGAAACGCACTGGAAGCGTCCGATTCATGCCTTTTACACGGGGAGCTTTTTTATTTATTTATTTTAATTTCACCAGTCGAACAAACCTGCATCTCAAATCCTGTCTGAATCAGGTGTCTCAGCCTGCACCCGATGATCTATTTAAAGGCAAAAAAACATCCTGTATATCGAGTTGCTCTTGAGAAATAGGTTAGCGAAAGCCTAAGGCTCTTTCATACGATGAAAAAATGCCCTATACGATGTATAACAGCAAGTTGAAGCATACAATCAGGTATATAAACACTATATAAACTGTAGTGTAGCTCATTTTATAGCCTGTCACGCTGTAGAGACACAACTCCGACCACGTCGTTACAGATGCTGCTAATGCTTCGACCAGCATCAACTGTCAGATTTATTCATTCATAAACTCGCTTCCAGTGCGTTCCAGCTTTTAGTCCTTATTCTGCTCTTTACTCCCAGATATCCACCAAACTGTTGTCATGTTCATATAGCGTCACCCGTGTCTTTCTCTGCCCCCCTCTCCTTCCTCTGAACACGTGAGAGCTGAATTCATAACACTACAAGGTACACGAGGACTCACCCTTCATTCAGCGATGATTTCATGATGATGGTGGCAGGTATTTTTTTGCACAGGAAGGAAAGATCTTTCTCTCAGAGCAGCTCTGTATCCGTCTAGTCACTGGCAGTGCTTTACCTCCACGCATCTACATTCCCTGCACTTTATTATTATTATCATTATTGTTGTTATTACTGGTTGTTATTGTGGCATTTGGGTGTAAATGCCGTCGAAGCAGCTGCAGTATTACAACCTGCTGTGATGTTACAGACATTTGGCAGTGTCTGAAATGAACCTGGCTGATGATGAAGAGTCAAGATGAACTGAAAATGTGCACACCATGAAATATGCAGCTAGTTAGAATATTTAAGAAACATTGGGCCTCATGCAGGAACATTTTTGTATTGTTATACGACTTTTTTTCTCTTCGTACGAGTGTTCCCAGTCGAATTCAGCACACTCTGAACTGGTCAAAGTTCTCGTAAATTGCTCGTTTCAGCCTGATGAACGCCGCCTGTCGATGAAGATGATCAACGGCCCTAAAATTGCCCAATAAGGCTGCCTGCTCCGCTCCGTTTGGGAACATTTTTAGGAATGAATCCTCCCCACAAAGTGTAAAAATAGGATCCTCACACTGCAGAGCTTCAAGTCCTGCTGTTGCAAACGAGTCAACACATTTAGCAGTGTCAGTGTTGTGTTATTAATTAAAGGACGTGAAGCGATTAGCAAAATCTGATGAGCACAGCTGTTCACGCTGTGTGATCGGAGCAGAGATGCAAGGTGCTAAATAATGTCTTTTCTTTCTTTCTAAAGAGACGCGACAATGTCTTGGCCTGCGGTAGGTGATGTTACACTGTCAGGTGATTTCTCAGAGGATGATCCTAGACAGAGACACCTGCAATAAAAGACCCTTAAAGAGGCAGCTGTTAGAGCCAGAGACGTTTCCAACAGTTACTGAAATATATACGTTGCTGTGCTGAAATAGAAATCAAATAAATAGCCTATCAGTAAATTGGCAGCCATGATTATGGTGTAGCGCTGGGCGATATGACTATATATATATATATATATATATATATATATCTCTAAAACGATATAAAAATGTCTATTGTGTATATTTTTCTATATGGTTTCTATCGCAATGTCGAAAAAACCAGCGGCCGAACTGCGCTCCGTCATTTGGACGGCGCTTTATGTTCTGATTCTTGCATGTTTTGTTCATTTTGCACTAAAGTTCTTGCTAAAATTCTTGCTTCTTCGAACATGCTTAGTTTTTTTAATTTGTCAAGGGTTTAATTCACACAGGAGTTTACAAAAATAGGCTTTGCCATGTCATTTCATAGTGTGTGTGTGAGACTGTATTTGTGGGGTCCAAAAAACGGGGAATACAGTATACTTGTGGGGTCCTGACAGCTTTGTGGGGCCAAAATGCTGGACCCCACAAGGTTAAAGGTCTGTTTGAGGGTTAAGACTTGGTTTTAGGATTAGGGTTAGAATTAGGTTATGGTTAGGGTGAGGGTAAGGGTTAAGGTTAGGCATTTAGTGGTGATGGTTAAGGTTAGGGTAAGGGGCTAGGGAATGCATTATGTCAATGACGGGTCCCCACAAAGATAGTGACACAATAGTGTGTGTGTGTGTGTGTAATAAGATACAGAGACAGAGCGCATCGCATCATACTCTGAAAGCCACGCCCACCGGAGGGGAAAACAACTCTGCGCCAACCCAGAACTAAGTATTTTATAAGCTGCCGAACCGGAAAAAGAAGAATACAGATACAGATGTGAGGAATCAGCAGAGAGAATGGGAAGACTGTAAGATCATGACAGAAATATAGTTTGCCTAAAACTGACATTTGGATATTTGACTTGGTAACAAAATGCTTCCTGCACACGTCACGTCGGCCATATCGTTAGGTTAGACCTATATCGGGATAAAAGGTTTTGGCCATATCGCCCAGCCCAGGGTTTGCCTTAGTTATACATCTCGTTTTTGTTAATTTCAGTATCATATTAAAACTCCAAATGTATTCAGATGAATGCGTTATGATTTAGGGTGTGTGTGTGTGTGTCCCCTGTGGAGAGTCTGTACTCGTACGAGAAGTCTGGACTTCTTTTCGTGGGTTTCTTTTTTTTTTTTTTTATAAAGGTACACCGTGTAGGAATTTCTCCCATCTAGCGGTGAAATTGTATGTTGCATTCAAGTGACATAGTGCTCTCTAGCGCCTCGCTTTTTCAAATGCGTGTTGCAGCTACGGTAGCCGTTACGTACCAAGAAGCTATGACGACATGTCTTCCAATTTTCCACCTTTTTTTTGGCGACGAGGATTCCTTCTCCTGTGGCTCGGCATAAGTACGATCCTCCATTATGAACTAAAATGCAGCGCTGGCTTTTAAACTTTGCCGAGGCGGTGACAAGCGCCTCTCACTGATCTCCTTCTCCGTCTCAGCTGGTTTCAGTCACGTGACGCTGGCTCTGAACGAAAACGCGTTGTGGATTATGTTCCTCTCAGCCATTAGAGTTTTTCAAAACGACATGGAAGCCTCCTTGGACTTGCCCGTCCGATGTAAATACAGATAAGAAATTCTTCGCTTACGAGGATAAGTCAGATCATTGGCAGAGGTCATTTTACACCAATGAGGACATATTTATGAATAAAGACATTGATTTTAGCTAATAAAATACTTCAAACACTACACAGTGTACGTTTGACCTCGCTCGTACGTGGCCCTTGAGAACAAATCCTTTCATAAAACTGGTTCTTGCGTGAGGCTCATTGTTTATTTAGCTGTAAATCTGTCCGACACATTTCATGTTTGTCGTGAACAAAACCAGCTTCAGTGTATTTAGACTTTAAGCTCATGTCCAACCTGTAGTGCTCAGTATAACCAAGACTTTCAGCTGCGAAGAACTCAACAAAAATAAACAACCAGCCAGTGTTTTTCAGAAGATTATCACCAGTATGTCCACCAAAGCTGAACTTTTACCAGCCTTTCTCAGTCCACTGTGTTGATCTCAGACACTGAAATGTCACCTGGAGTGCTTTGGTCGTATCAGAAGAGTTATTCAGCAAAACGTCCGTTGTCATAATTATGTACTGTAAAGCTTACGCAGCCCAGCACGCCTTGGTCCTGCAGCCCAGCACGCCCCTCTCGATCACCAGCCCCATGTTCCTGATATTTATTTTCCCTTTTTTTATTTCTATTTTTTTAATGAGCCAACTGTGAAAAAAGGGCTAGACACACTGATGCAGTTCTGTCCGCCAGCCGTGTATTTAAGTTATTTATTTTCTGAAGTGTTGCTTTCACCGAGCTATGCAGTAACAGCTGTAGGGTTATTTATTACAAGAATGTCATTGTGAATCGTGTTTTCAAATTGTACTTTTGTCTACTTTTCCTCGTCTCCCGTTCGTCTGTCCTGTCCCCCCCCCCCCCCCTCCCAGAAGCGCTGCATGTGGCTAATGAACGGATGCTGTGAGAGCGCTCTTTCTTCCAGTGTGAACGGACCACAAGGGTTTATAAGATCAGCAAGCCGATAGTCAAAAGTATTTCAAAATGTAGCTGGGTCTTAACAGATGAACAGGTACAATTTGAAGGAGGGTACTGGTGTCATTTTAAAGTTACGGTGCCAGGGTTCAACAATAAGGGTTTCCCGATGGCCCGGGGCAAGTTAAACGCCACTTTGGGCAAGTAAATATAACAACCTACTCGCCCGTTCGGGCATCATCGTATCATAATCATTTGAATTAAATGTGCTGTCGGCCAATCAAGAAATGAGTTGGCGCTTGGTGCTTTTGACATTTTTTTTCAAAAACTTTTTACTTTTTTTTTTTTTTTTTTACGTTTTTGTTTACATTTTGATGTTTTTTATGGGTTTTTTTTATTACACTTTTTGACATATTTTTTTTCCAGATGTTTGACATTCTTTTCTTCACGCTTTTTTGGGCGGGTTTTATTTTCAAACTTTTTTTTCTACATTTTTTCACCTGAATTTGTTTGATTGGGTCCAGTAAAAAAATGACCTGACCGGATAAGTGAAAAAAAAACAACAACCCCTAAGCGTTGAACCCTAGGTGCGTTTATTACCGTCTCCACCAACTTTTGCAAAATGTTCATTGACTAAATGTTAAATTTACAGGTTTTTCATCATACAAATTTGTTTGTAGGTCGCATGTTTTTTTTTTAAGAATCGGACATGAAAACACTCCGGTATCATCCTTTTAATTCACTGTTCTCTTTGTATCAGCGATGTCCCTGCTGTTCACACACACCTCTCGAGTCCTGAGCCGCAGCTTTACAGTGTTCATGTGATTCCACTGCGGTTTGTCTTTTTTTGGGGGGGATAAATCTTCAACACATTTTCCAAGTTTAACGTCCTCCTCAGCAGTGAGAAGTTGTGAGTTAAACTGTGGACTTCATAACGCATCTATGTTTTCAAAGGGGGGAAATGTTTTCAGAAGATACAGTAAATGCAGGAGGGCTGCGACTAATGATAATTATATCAATGTATCGTTTAGTCAATTAAATATCAAATAATTGTGAAAAATGATTTCCCAGAGACCAAAGTGGCGTCTTAAAATGTCTCGTTTTGTTCGACCATCAGTCAAGAAACTCCAAGATCTATTATTTACTATCCTATAAGACAAAGAAAAGCAGCAAAATCCTCAGATTTTAGGAGCTGGAATCAGAAAATGTTTTGGTATTGTCGCTTGAAAAATGTCTTGATTATCAAAATAGTTCCACGTTCTTTCAATCGACCAATCGTCGCAGCTCTAATACGCAGCCATCTGTAGCTACGTTTTCAGTTTACAAACCTAAAGTAACCGAAGCCTGGAATACAGAAGCTACATTAAAATAAGGACCACCAAGTAAAAGGGAAAATAAACATTGCTCATATTCTCCATTTTTCAGGTTCAAAACATTTCCAGACCCATAACTATTCTTTTTTTTTACTTTTCAGGATCTTATATTATGTTTCTTTTCCTAGTCCAATCTAATTTGAGAGGGAGTTAGATTTTTAAGTGGCATGTACTTCTGTATGCCGATTGCGTGTGAATTGACGCCGTAGCGAGTAGTATTAAAGGGTGAAAATCTGTGTAGGGAGGTTGGTCTGGGTGGAGGATGGGGAAAACACAGGCCTTTCACCCAGGAGAGCGGGGATCGCGTCCCGCGTGTGACCTCGTGTCCCGCGAGTGATGTTACCTTTCCGCGTTTGTTGTTTTCCTAAACCCAACCGTTTCTTCTTTTCCTGAACGCAACCCGCGTGTGACGTAGCCTCGCAAGGCTTCTCACGAGTAGCCTCTCGACAACACGCCACTTGGCTTTAGGAAAGTGGCACATGCCAGGACGTGCCACTTCCGGCTGCCACATGCCACTTAAAAATCTACCTCGACTTTCTAATTTTCAACTTCCAAGACTTTCAGAAAAACCCATAGGCCTAATTCATGGGGGGGGTGAGACACAATAATCAAAACTGGCCAGTGGAGAACCCCCCTCCCACCCCAATATCTTATCATAATGATTAATGAGGAATATTAACTGCTTAAAAAAACATCCCGAAACACGTATGACGTTTTGAACCTGCAGAAAGGAGAAAACACAGGAGAATAATATTTCCCTTTTACATAATTTAAGACATTTGCACCATAACTTGATGCAGAAAAGGCACAAATTGTTGCAGAAAAATGTCCCACAATGCAGGAAATTAAGTTTTTTGATGCTCTAAATTTCCTCGGGGACAACCCTCCCACCCCCCCGGTTATTATGCCTCCCCCCCCCAGTTATTATGCCCCCCCAAATGTTAAAACAAATAACCTCACTAATGTTGAACCCAAAGTTACGTCCTTGGAGAAGCGTGTCACAGCAATGATCACCGTGTCAGAGGCCGGTCTGGTTGGGAAACCGGCCTCTTTAACTTCCTTAAGTCCCTTTAACGTCTCTTCTGTGTCGCTGTACTCTGCAGCTGATATCATGAACATCACATCTGCCACTCTGCAGTCCTCTCGCTGCTCCTCCTCCTCATCCTCCTCCTATTCCTCCTCTCATGTTGCTGTTAAAAGAAGAAACGTGTAACCGTTAAAGTACTACTGTCCTGATTCATGGCACATCCACTCATAGCGCAGCATCCTTTAGTCCACCAGTCTTCAGTCTGCCAGTAGGAAAACAGAATAGAGGATTAAAAAAAAAAACATACCTTGCTGCAATGACTGTACTCGAAAAAGAAAGTAAAATCAGATTAGTATATCTTATAATCTGAGTAGAAACTCTTTGGAAACGATTTGTAACTTCTTTCCAGAAATAAATGTTCATATTGGTCAACTTTCAGCTGCCTACCTGAGTGATTTTAGATCTGTGTGTGTTTGTTTCTGACTCAAGTCTATGTCTGCCATTAGTCACGGGACTTTTTTTTTTTTTTGTATTATTGTCCCTGCACAGATAAAATAAATGCAGAAGGAACTTGTGTGTATTCAAGTAAAAAAATCCATCTAATGATGTTGATTTGCCAAATATTTCAAATTGTATTAGATTTAAGTGTCTGAAATATATATTTGATTATTTATTCAATTTCTAAGTGTTTATATAGAGAACATTTGGACTTCTTCAGAGACTTTGTTTTGACTGTCAACTGAAGTATAATGCGCATGCGCGCTTTGGTGTGTCTCTCCGTCGGCTTGCCGTAGAAAAGCGAAAGTCTCCTGGAAAGAGAATGTCATATGTGAAACTGGTAACTATTTTTTAACGATTTTCACGTTTTTATCACCTTAAACATCGTGTACATATAAAGTGTCGGCTGTCATGTAGTGAAGGGTATGTTGTTAGTGTTACACGCTGAACTTCTACAACAAAAATCTAGTCAAAACGTTGCTAAATTAGTCAACTGCCAATGTTAGCTAGCAGGTTAGCTGCTGTTGCTAACGGGTCAGTTAGCTAAACACGCACGAATGCTCTTTGTCTTCTTTTAATCAAGCGTCCGTGTTAAAATATGTTATTTCACTCCTATATGTCCCAATAGTGACTGAATTGTTATGTGACGTGTTTTAACTGACAGAGCAGCGTCGTTTAGCGCTGTATTAGTTCGTTTTAATGGTCGCTACCATTGTGTGTGTTCTACCGGTGTGCCGCCAGGTGTCGCTGTGTGTCGCAGCTCCGGGTCTGACGGGCCTGCTGAGCGGCGCGGTGCTGGCTGCCACGGAGGGGAAGAAGAGCTCACAGCCAGCTCTGAGCATCGATGAGGTGGGTTAGTCAATAACTGACACACGGGGGAGATGCGATACTGTCAGGTCATGTCAAACCTTGTCATCAGCAGTGGTGCAAGAAGTATTCACATGCTTTACTGCAGTAAGAGTACTAGATAGATAGATAGATAGATAGATAGATAGATAGATAGATAGATAGATAGATAGATATACTTTATTGATCCCCAAGGGGAAATTCAAGGTCCCAGTAGCTTAAAGAATCACACACAACATACACATACATCATAAACAGTTTGATCAAATAACAAATCCACATGAATAATATGGACAATAAAAGAAAATATACTAAATAAAAAATCCACATGAATGTACTAAGGGATGTATAAGCATGAGAGTCTTGCAGTGACAGGGCAGGGACTGACCCTGTGGTTCAGTCTGCATGGTGAGGTGCTCTATGAGAGGGGGTGTCATGGTGGTAGTGCAAATAAGTCCAATAGTGCAAGGATAAAGTCTAGAGACCAGCATTAAATATGGACAATATAAGAGAATGATGTAGTAATATAGTTATAATATAGTAATATAAAAACTAGGATAAAGTTTTTAAAAAGACAGCATTAAATATGGGCATTATAAGGGACTAAAGTAGACAGTAGGATAGACACAAATCAACAGTCAGTATTAGAGGTTTGAAGTAATAGGGTTACAGCCATTGTTCAAGTTACTGATTATTATTACTAATACCACGCTGTTTAATGTGTACAATCTGCAGCAATGCATCATATTCTACAAAACCATATGTTAATGGGAAATTGCGGTGCTACAAGTCCCATGAATCAGAAAACAGTCATTATACAATACAGAAATGGGAGGTATTGTAATAGTATATAGATCAGTATAACAACAAATTCACCGTTATGGTTTTGCAAACATTAGACAGATTCCCCAACAGATAAAACAAATATAGCTGTAGTACTGATTATTCTTTCTCCTGTGTTCTAAGCTCAACTTTGACCTTTACACCATAAATATGTTAGGAATATTAACTAGTGCTGTAGAGAACAGTCATCTTAAAAGAATGGCCACACACACATAGACACACACACACAGACAGAGCACTGACACTTGAGGGTGAGGAGGCAGTCAGTTTGAATTACTAAGTAAACGGACACCATCCTCGTAAAACGAGTGAACAATACCCCGGGGGGAAGGGAGAGCGGGACATCTTTTTTCAGGGTGGTGTCCTCTACCGTTGGATGGATCGAGTGGGACCAGCCTGTGCACCATGAGGAGGCGCCAAAGTCTAAATCCACGGCTGCCTCCTGCCTTAGTATTAACCAATCACAACAGCCTGCACATTTTACATATATTGAACTGTGATTTATTTATTTTTATTTTTTTTAGATTATTTTTGGGGCATTTTTAGGCCTTTATTGACAGGACAGCTGAAGACATGAAAGGGGGGAGAGAGAGAGAGGGGAATGACATGCAGCAAAGGGCTGCAGGTCGGAGTAGAACCCACGGCCGCTGCGTTGAGGAATAAACCTCTACATATGGGCGCCCGCTCTACCAACTGAGCTATCCAGGCGCCCTTGAACTGTGATTTTTGAACTGCATTCTTATTGGGGGGGAGAAGAGACAGAGAAACAGCAAACCGCTGACTGTGGCTTCTCAAACCGGAAAGATCCTCGTATACAAGTTTCTGTTATTATTCCAGCTTTAATTTACCACCTTAAATGAGAGAAGTTGTTTGTCTTCTGTCCTAACTGACCAACTGGACCGCGTCAGCCAAGACGCGAGGAAGGGAGGCAAGTGGAGGAGTCAGGGATGCAATTTAAGGGTTATGAGATGCAACCCTGGTTTTGTAAAATCAATACCAGACTACAAAATGTTTAGTCTGTGTTCAATCAATGAATACCTGCTTAGTCAGTCAGACCTGTGATTGAAAAAAGGATGTGTTCCCTTTTCAGCTTTGACTCTTTTTATCGGCCCCTTTGATTCTACCTTAACACTGATTCTCACCTTGCTGTTGTCTGTTTCAGCTGCCGTCGTTATACACCAGGCCTGAAGCGGAGACTCGGTACGTGGAGCCAGAGGCCGGGCCGCTGGAGCAGAGCGTGGCAACGCTCAGAAAAATGGCCGAACCGTACACGAACCAGTGCCAGGTTTGTTCATATCACACACTCCCTGGCACAATAACTTAATAACACTTAATGCAGTCAAACAGTTGGGTTTGTGCTCTGTTGGAACATGTTTTCCAGAATTCCTACTACCTGCATGTTGGACTTAAGGGTGGAGATGCTCAGTTTCTGTCTGTGTATCGCTGCAAAACTCCACCAACCAAACTCTCTCTACTTACCGTAACTTGAGCCACACGTAAACGCAATAATTCCCAAGTGTAACCAGACCGTTAACCAGTTATAGAAGTCGTGAGCTGCTCAAACCAAAGAGAACAAAAAACATTACGAAGGAGTCAAATTTAGAATTGGAAAGTGAATAATTGAATTGTTTGGTTACACTTTACTTGAAGGTATCTACATAAGAGTGACATGACACTGTCATGAACGTGTCCTAAACATTATAAACAAGTCATAAACGTTTATGACATAACGCTTCTGTCAGACTGTGTCATTCGGTTTTTGTCACAACAAGTTAGGGTTACTGTTAGAGTTCATGTGTCATGACATTGTCACGAACACATGACAGTGTCATGTGACTTGTTTATATTTAAGACACATTCATGACAGTGTCATGTCACTCTTATGTAGATACCTTCAAGTAAAGTGTTAGCAATTGTTTTGTATTTAACTAAAGTACAAAAATAGAAAAGGGAGGTAGGACATCCTACTCCTTTTATGAACATGGAAATCCTTCTTTGAATATGAAGATATGGTTGCTGAGGATTTTGTTTTTGTTGGTTTTCTTGCCTGTGCTGAAATGTTCTTATTTATCTTTTTATTTTTATATTTTTCAACACGTTCATAATAAACTAGAACTAATCATCTTTCCGATTCTGTCGGCCCTTCGGGGCTATCAGTACAAATGCTGTCCATCTGAGCTCAGACCTTTGTTTTAAACTTTATTTTTGGCTCACGTTTGTCATAGTTTGTGGAAATGTTGAACAACCGTCCAGAAGCCCAAACTGTTTTCCTAACATTTCTCTCAGATCTTCCGCAGTTACTCAACTCGTCAGTTTTCATTCCTAACGTGCGATGTCAATGTTTTTAGTCAGCTGTTCTGACTCCCTGCCATCTCTGCAGAAAATGCATCACGAGTTGAGAAGCAAAGCAGCTGATGTTCGTTCATCACTTTTATTTCCAGAATAATGACAAAAGAAAAGTGGATGTGAAGCACATCTGTTATTGGGGTACTGACTGGGGTACTGAGTGTTCTCATGAAGTGGTGTATGTATGACACGGCAATTCGTGTGCCATTTTTGGCGTGTTATCAAGACGCATACTCGCTTTTTGGCCTCCATTGACTTACATTACCTTGCGATTGCGTGTGAATTTACGCCGTAGCGAGTAGTATGAAAGGGCGAGAATCTGTGTATAGAGGTTGGTCGGGGTGGAGGATGGGTCAAACAGGACTTTCACCCAGGAGACCAGGGATCGCGTCCCGCGTGTCACGTTTCCTAAACTCAACCGTCGCTTTCTTCTTTTACTAAAGCTAACCCGTCCGCTGTATACGGCGCTCAAAATGTGTACAGATAACACGCCACTTGGCTTTAGAAAGTGGCGTGTATGTTTACGTCCGCTGTATACAGCCTAGACATACACGCGGATAGCTCAAAATGGGTACAGATAACACGCCACTTGGCTTAAGAAAGTGGGCGTGTATGTTTACGCAAAGTCATTATGTCACGTTGAGTGATAGGTGGAATAATCAAGCCTGCATGTACTCAAATGTATTTTCATATTTCATATGTTCTGTAATGTGTTATTAAGATCTAGGTAGAAGGTCAGAGGCCCTATGCGTGAGCAGGTTGTGTTCTGATCCAGATGTTGGGTATGAGAAAATGACATGCAAAGAGGCCCTCATGATCATATGTCCAGGAGTTATGTATTCTGAAAGCCTATAGCTGAATAACAACTTAGGTACAGTTTACCTATGACCTTTGGTGGGGCCTACAGGAGATCTGAGTCTAACTGAGTATGGGAACCACACAGTTGTTATGATGAGGTCATGAATAAGGGTTTCCTGGTGGGCGGCCCCAGGAAGTATAAAATGTATGTTCAATCCTAGGATCGAGAGACACTCTGGGTACATGCAGCTTGTGTGTGTACACATGGTTATCTCCTGTGTTCAATGTTGAATAAAGCTGCATTTAATCTGAAATCATCGGAATCGCCATGTGTGAAGTCTCTCCATCATTTCCAGTTAAGATTCCGGTAACATTGAGAGTGTTAGAACATCAATTTTCGGATGAACTACAGACTCCACACCTGTTCTACCTCTTTTCTAAGAACGATATCAGTGGAATACTTCACAATATCCTAATGGCTTGCTGAAAACACATTTCTGCATTTGCGTTTAAGTCAAAAACTTCAGCAAGCACCAGAAATCATCATTGCTTTAAACTCTGTCCCCGGTCGAAGGTCATGGCACAGCAGTTCTTTTATGCAACAACGCAAATACAAGAGCCATAACTGATGTCCTGACCTTTGCAGAAATCAAAGGCTGCGTCACAGTTTGGTATGCTTGTGGCTTGTTATAGTGCTGTCTGTTGATCTGAAGCAGCGTCCGGTACAAAACCAAACATTTAACTTGATTTACTTTCTTAATATACCCTGAGTAACTCGTGGTTTATTTGGGCCATGTGCTCACATCAGTGGAGTCATACACAACAACGGGCAGAACATACTGTCGGAGTCCAAATGAGATTAAGCCTCTTGTTTTCAAAGTCTCTTACGTCAGAAATTTGGGTTTCTTTCAACCAAATTGCCCAAAAAGTAACACAGATGGTTCCATGAAAAATTCTTCAGAAGTTAAATTAAGGATCAGTTCACTACTATCATTGACTTGTGGGTGTTTGTCTGTTAACACAGAGTCATCAAAATAAAAAGAAGTGAAGATTTACTTCTTTCATTAACAAATAGTTTTATTTTTTCATTCATGTGATGATAAACAAATGGGGAAAATTAACTTTAACTTTATCTTTTTCTCAGCAAACGGGCCAAGCTGTAATGGAGAAAGTAGAGGTGAGTGACGTGTAAATATACAAATATTATTTTTACTTTTCTTTTATGAAAAGCTGTGGTTGCTGTTTGGGCTGTTTATGAAGAAAAAAAAGGTTTACTGAACACTGTTACAACAACCTTTTTGAGTGACGTCAGGTTTTTTGGTCACTACAACTGACCGTCTTCACTTTGACGGTCACATCAAAAACGTGTCCAAACCATCTGTGACAAAGCTGTCGGCTTTTTTGCTTAACTGTTTATTTTAACACAGCGTCTGTGAAATCGAAGTGGTACAGTGGTGCTCATATGTTTATGAATCCATGCTAAAGTTGACTAAAAAGAGGAATAAAAAAATCATCTTTTGGAAATTGATCTTAATGCCCTAATTTAAAAAAAAAAAATAGAAAAAATCCAACCTTTAAGGACACCAATTTTCTTTGTGAATGAATAATGTATCGTAAATAAATAAATGTTCTTCCTTAAAATACAGGGGGCATAAGTAAATACACCCCTATGTTAAATTCCCATAGAGGCAGGCAGATTTTTACTTTTAAAGGCCAGTTATTTCATGGATCCAGGATACTATGCATCCTGATAAAGTTCCCTTGGCCTTTGGAATTAAAATAGCCCCACATCATCACATCCCCTTCACCATACCCCCACATCATCACATCCCCTTCACCATACCCCCACATCATCACATACCCTTCACCATACCCCCACATCATCACATACCCTTCACCATACCCCACATCATCACATACCCTTCACCATACCCCCACATCATCACATACCCTTCACCATACCTAGAGATTGACATGGTTTTATTTCAGTTAGCCTAATAGCTGGTTTGATTTGCATTGAGAGATGATTTTATGGAAAGTACCCCATGCCAATCTCTAGGTATGGTGAAGGGGATGTTGGTAGTCAACTTTAGCATGGGTTCATAAACTTATGAGCACAACTGTACTTATTGTGAGTGCAAAACACACACCACCCTCCTTATTGATAGTAGTAGAGTGTGTTTTTACTCTCAAGAATCGTCTTAATTTTATCAAGGTTTTAAAGGTTCAATCAATAATTTGTTTGATGGATTTGATAACGGATGTAGTCACATATATGATTGAAGAGTTTGACATATATGTGCTTTATTACGATGCGTAGTTATAGCTCAGTTTTTCTGCTGTTTACAAACTCTTCACAGCCTCAAACAGCCGTAGCAACCTGGATTTTGTTCCCTGATGTCAGGTTATGTAAAAGACATGTCAATTAATTTGAAAGTATTTGTATTTATTATAGGGATCCCCATTAGCTGACGCCTAAGACGACCAGCTAGTCTTCCCGGGGTCCAAAACAACATTTAATCAGACAATATTAAAACATTTCATGACATATACAGAAAAGAAAGGAAATAAATACAACAATATCTGCATACAGAACTAAATAACAAAAAAAGACTATTTTCATGACCTTTTTGCTTACATTTAGGTTCCTGATTGTGTCTTTGCTTTCTCTTTTTATTCCTCTGCTCCGCATCTGATCTCTCAAGTACATAAAATAGTTGAGACTGATTCAGTCACCTTTGCACACTCTTAGTTTGACTTTTCAGTCCAACTATTATAACCCTGCTGCTATTACAGCTAACTTTATGATATGAAAGTGTTATATAAAGAAAAAAAAGAAAGTTGTTTTATTGTGCATTTCAATAAGTCAGCACATAAAGGCTGTTATCAGATGAAAGTAACCTGCTCTTCTCTCTCTCTCTCTCTCTCTCTCTCTCTCTCTCTCTCTCTCTCTCTCTCCTCCTCTCTCTCTCCTCTCTCTCCTCTCCCCTCTCTCTCTCTCCCCCTGTGTCTGCTGTTAATCTTTGGACTCCAGCAATTATACCAGACTGTGGAGCCCACACTCAACACCTCCATAACAACAGTCACAGGTGAAAAAAACACATTTTTTTCTTGGTCAGTGTAGTCAACGATATATGTGCCGTGAGCATATTCAATTAGTTTGAATAGTTAGTCGACGGACAGGACTAAAAGAACAAAAACAAATATGCTAGACCTGTAAACAATCTGTGGAATGACCGGGAGGTCATCGGTTCAATACCCAGACCGACAGGTAAAAAAATCTGGGTGGGGAAAGTGAAAGAGCAGCTCTTGTCCCTCCCTCATTACCACCACTGAGGTGCCCTTGAGCAAGGTCCTTAACCCCAACAGCTCCAGTGGAGCTGCTCAGTGGCAGCAGATCAGACTGGGGTCGTACTGGGCAGCTTCCAGCTATGAATGTGGAACTGTGTGAATGTGATCAGGTCGTTCCTGCAAAAGAGAGGCTTCCTCTCAGTGAACCTTCCCTGAATAAATAAAGGTGAAAAAAAAAAAGACGGGAAACAAATATGCTAGACCTGTAAACAATCTGTGGAATTCCACTTTAAAGGAACACACGACTTATTGGGACTTTAGCTTATTCACCGTATCCCCCAGAGCCTCTGCGCGCGTCGGGGCTACTGGCGGACGCCGCTCCTTGCGACCGTGCATTTGTGCAGCACTCAGACACCGCAAATCGTCACCAATGAAAAGGGAAATCCCCGCTGAGTTCAATGACACCTCACACAAGACTCTACCTTAAACGGTTAAAATGTTATGAAAGGAGGCGTGGCCTGAGTAAGTGGGCGTGGTTATATTATAGGGGCCGGCTCAGTATCACATGTAGACCACACATAAGTTTCATTTAAATCGTATGATGTTTGTCATATAAGGCTGATTTCCTGTTGCCAGCTGGGGGCGCTATGACCAAAACTCAATATTGGCCTGTATACGTCCTCAGGCCTGGACTCTTGTTGGTTGTGGGAAATTTCAAGCAAATATGACAATGTACACTGTAGTTACAGTCACTTTCTCGTTCATCGCTAAATACTCAAAATGGCCGCCACGCCACGCCCACACCGTTTGACGAAAAGTTTTTCTTTTAATAACTTTTCATCTTTAAGGTGTTGAGATGGTACAGACCAAGTTTGAAGTCCACCGGATGAAATCTCTAGGAGGAGTTTGTTAGTATAGAACCTTGACTTTTAGGCCTACTTCCTTTTGCCACTAGTAGGCGCTATTACTTTGAGTCAATGTTTTGGGTAAATGTCCTCATAGTTAGACTCTTATGAATCATGAAAAGTTTCGAGCCAAATTGACAATGTACACTCGAGTTACACCCACTTCCTGTTTCGATGGCAAAATGCACAAAATGGCCGCCCCGCCACGGCCACGCCCTATGACGAAAAGTTTTTCTTTTAACAACTTTTCATCTTTAACATCTTAAGATGGTACAGACCGAATTTGAAGTTAATCGGATGAAATCTCTAGGAGGAGTTTGTTAAAGTACGACGTGGAAATGGCCAAAATCGCACTAATTTCGAACTTTCAATTCAAAATGGCGGACTTCCTGTTGGGTTTAGGGTATAGCTACAATGACGTTTTTTGTACATCTTGACATCTTACATATGTGTACCAAGTTTCGTGAGTCTACGATAAACGCACTGCAGGGGCTCAATTCTTTTAACTTTGTAGGGGGCGCTAGCGAGCCATTTTTGTGCGCCTATTCCCGAAACCCTTAAAATACGTAAATTTTCCCCAGACTTGAAGAGACTGCCAATTGTGGTGAGTTTTTGAATATGTTAAGCCCCTCAAAAAGCCAATTAATTTGCAGAAAATAATAATTCCTTCAGTTCCAATAGGGCCTTCGCCGCTATCGGAGCTCGGGCCCTAAATATGCTAGACCTGTAAACAATCTGTGGAATTGCTGTTTTCAGATATTTCACAACCCATCAGCCATCTTCTCTCAGTGTCTTCAACCCTTATTTTATTTTTCAGATGTGTACCAGTTCCTCAGTGACCCCCCTCCTGACTTCTACCCCAGTGTTGCGGCGGTGGGCTTCTCTGGCTTCCTGGGACTTTATTTGGCCAAAGGTAAAGGTAACCGTACACTGACCTGCATTACCTCTCAGAGACGAATTGGGTCAGACGGGCTGATAACGAGTGAGCGGGAGACGATACGGTGGAAAAATCTTGATGTGACACGCCTGTTTTCTACGAGAAATTCATTTTAATCCCAGACAATTCACTATTCACACTACTGATGTTAAAACCAGCGTGTCAACAATGCTCGGTTTCAAACGTGACGTTACAAAAAGCCTTTCTGAGGGAGAGCTAGACAGAATGTAATTAAACAGGTTGTTACTATATTCCAAGTGCAATATCTTTCTGTACTTCGCGGCATGTTTAGCGTGCAGGTTGACATTGCAATGACAATAATAAAACAATATATCGTGCAGCACTATCATGGAGATGATGAAGGTACTTTTAAAACCTAATTGCAGCAATTTGCATCGTAATTTGCACTCCTCAGAGTCATGACTCGGTCAAATCTTAACACACAGACGTGAAACAAATTGATATCATTCAGTGTGACTCAACACTTCTCGAGGATTTATTATTTTAAGACACTTTCCAGAACTTGCCTGAGAGTCATCCTGTTTGTCTCAGTTTTGTGACAGTGTCAGACTTTGTAAAACCCCGCTTTAAAGTAACAAACTTAAGGCCCTTCTCTGATAACTGTTTGTTTGTATTTGGTTGATTTTTTTCCCATTTAAAAGTCAAGTGAAAGAGTGCAGCACACACAGGGCGTCACACAGCCACGGAGCTGTTGTCTGTCCGTCTTCAGAGTAATTATTAAAGCAGTAAAATGTGGGTCAAGTCAAGGTAACGAGGCAAGGGTCATAACCGTTCATACAGCAGCGCTTTCCCTCTGATGCCTGGTTTATAACCTCTCCTCTTTCTCTCCCAGGCTCCAGGGTGAAGCAGCTGGTGTTTCCAGTTGGACTCATGGCTCTGAGTGCCTCCATGTTTTACCCTCAGCAGGCTGCGTCTTTACTGAAGGTGTGGTTATTATTGCAACCTCTCTGTTTCTTTTCTTTACAGATTATTTTTTGTGACATTTTTAGGCCTTTATATTCACAGGACCGATGAAGACATAATAATTTATAATTTATACTGTTTATTGATCCCCAGTGGGGAAATTACAATTTACACTCTGTTTGTTAGAAATCACTACACACAGGCCTGAAATACACACACATGCTCAGGACCTATTCATGCACAAATGGAGAGATGTCAGAGTGAGTGGGCTGCCAGTGCTGGACCAGCGCCCTGAGCTGTTGGGGGGGGGGTACGGTGCCTTGCTCAAGAGCACCTGGCAGTGCCCAGGAGGTGAACTGGCATCTCTCCAGCTACCTGAAAGGGGAGAGAGTGGGGGGGAATGACATGCAGCAAAGGGCCGTGGGTCAGAGTTAAACCAGCGGCCGCTGCCTCGAGGAGTAAACCTCTACATACGTGCGCACGCTGTACCAACTGAGCTCACCCGGCCGCGCAACCTCCCTGTTTTGTGAATTAATATTCATCAGAGTTACATCCGTGTAAAGCTCCACATCAAACTGTTCCATGCAACGCGGTCGTTCACAACTAAATATAATCAGATTTGTTCCCTAAATCAGACGTCTAACTAAAGGCTCCTTAGTTGAAATGATTGTAATTTCTAGATAAGATAAAGATAAGAAAATACGCTTTTGTTTACACTTACTTTTGCAAGTCTGTTATGCTTTTTCAAAGATACACGTTAATTAAAATGAAATATTACATACACACTCATAAAGATTTCCATCCCTTCTAGACTTCTGGTTGCATTTACTCAGCAGCTGTCTGAATCCAAGTATCAATGGAGACCAACTAAAAGTGGATTGGTAACTCAGCTGGGATGAGTTAAAAGTGTGTGACTGACTCTCAGTCCAGTCACACAATCAGCTGACGTCTTAAGTAACAAATGTTGCTCGAAGTTCAAATTATGTTTCAGATGTTTTGTGTTGAAACAAATCCAGCAACAAGTCTTGTGTATTTATCAGAAGTCGAGAAAGAGCCTTGCGCTAGAAATGTTGCACAGCGTTAAGATCCTTCTTACGGGAACAACTTGGTGGGCAGATCTATTTGTTTCAATGTTATTTCTTTGATCCACCACCCATCCTGTTGGGCAAGGGGATCTTTTTTTAAATCCTTTCAGATGTTTTGCGTAACAGTAAAGTTGCATAGACTTCCTGCAACTTGCACATCTCCAATGCAAGTTTTTAAGGCCTTTACATGGCATTTACTGGTACAACTGTTTGTCCATAAGACTTTGTTATATTTGTCCATGTTAGACGGTATGTACACCCCAGGACACTAAACTCCACTCCGCTCCCACATATAAACTGGATTTTCCTAACGAGTCAGCAAAAACTTCCACACAATAGGGACAAAAAGATGACACCTCTAAATCTGTTTTCACATCTTTATTTAATCTTTCTCCCAATACTGAAATAAACTCAGGAAACAGCTGTGAAAGCAGGACCAGCGACATACATCTACTTTATTTTCTTTTAAGGTACAAATTATTCCCTGTTGGTAGGTATTTGTTGGGCACCGGTGAGACAAAAAAAAGAAGCTATTTTAACAGAAAACCAAAGAGGAAATTCACACCCTCGCCCCAACTAACTGTAGCTTTATCAGCTCAGACGGACATCACGTAGATGCGAACTTTCCAGGCAGGTCTCTATGCTGTATCAGCGTTTGTGTATGTTTGATCTCTGTCTCATTTCCTGTTAGGAAAGGGTTGTGCTTTCCTGCAGGAAGTTCTGGCTGTGAATTGTGTCTGGGCCATTTTATTTACTGTATTTCCACCCAGAGAGCCGACAGACAGGAACACACAAATACAGTCATGTGAAAAAATTAGGACACCCATGCTAAAGTTGACTAAAAAGAGGAATAAAAAAATCATCTTTTGCAAATTGATCTTAATGCCTGAATTTAAAAAAAATAGGAAAAATCCAACCTTTAAGGACACCAATTTTCTTTGTGAATTAATAATGTATCGTAAATAAATAAATGTTCTTATATAAGCATAAGTGAGTACACCCCTATGTTAAATTCCCATAGAGGCAGGCAGAATTTTATTTTGAAAGGCCAGTTATTTCATGGATCCAGGATACTATGCATCCTGATAAAGTTCCCTTGGCCTTTGGAATTAAAATAGCCCCACATCATCACATCCCCTTCACCATATCTACAGATTGGCATGGGGTACTTTCCATAAAATCATCTCTCAATGCAAATCAAACCAGCTATTAGGCTAACTGAAATACAACCATGCCAATCTCTAGGTATGGTGAAGGGTATGTGATGATGTGGGGCTATTTTAATTCCAAAGGCCAAGGGAACTTTATCAGGATGCATAGTATCCTGGATCCATGAAATAACTGGCCTTTAAAAGTAAAAATCTGCCTGCCTCTATGGGAATTTAACATAGGGGTGTACTCACTTATGCCCCCTGTATTTTAATCATTCACAAACAAAATTGGTGTCCTTAAAGATTGGATTTTTCCTCATTTTTTTAATTAATTTTTTATATTTCCAAAAGATGATTTTTTTTTAATTCCTCTTTTTAGTCAACTTTAGCATGGGTGTCCTAATTTTTTCACACATAAGTGTACATAAAGAAACACGCCCTGACGTGGTCACACTTCAGCTCAGCACATACGCAGCAGTGAGATGGACGACCAGGGCGGAGTGCAGATATGAAAACACATGAGCTGACAAGATTTAAAAAAAGAGACGTTGAGCCTCTTGTTTGCAAGTCAAAAGACTTTTTGTTTGAGGGACGTGTAATAAAACCAATTTATGGGTCTAAAATATCTAAGAAATGAACTGGAAAGCTGCAAACTTGTGTACTATTTTTATTTTAAATTGTTGTATCGTGTGCCAAAATGTAGATCTGGCAAAAACATTTTGACCTATAGATTTAAAAGATAGCATTAGTTATGAGCCAAAGCCTTACAAGTATAGTTGGTAGTTCCTCTCAGTTCTTCATTTCAAAATAACTTATTTTTTGTGGTTTTCAGGGGGGGGGGAGGGGACTGAGTACTCAGGGCCTTCATGTGAGGACGGCCCAAAAAGATGCTAGAATGAATAGCTGCAGTGCGGGGAGGGTCCCATAGAAAATGCCTTTCTACGGGGCCCAGAATGTTGTGCTACTCCCCTGGTGGTTTTAAAGATGCTATGTTTATAATTAATCAGTATATCATAGTTGAGATCCACGACGTTCCACTTCTGGGATTGCTCCGGTGCCGCCGAAAATTCCACCGGATATCCCTCATTTTGGTCCGTCCCCTACAGTTAAGATAACCTGGATACACTTTTAATGGTCCAATTCCATCTGAGGATCTTTTTTCAAGATTTCTTTTATTGTCTTGGAGTAAAGGAATTATTTTTAAGGCGTCACAATACCCACAAACACACAACTCATAAAAAAAAAAAATTCTCAGACGCGCAAATTTATAATACCCAAATCCAAAATATGTATGTTGCCTTGTTCTCTGCCCAAATATGAAGTTGTAGCTGTGTTTGCTCCTTAAGAACGGCGCACTCCACCTGTTTCTTGGTGTAGATCCAGACATAGACGTAAACTGCAAGGTGACTGGTTGCCGGAGGCAAACGACCGCAAGGCAGTAATTATAATTTCCAAATGTCTTAAAATAAATGTTGGAAAAACACCTGCCAGACACCTAACCATGATCTGATTATTAGTTACAATATTTCAGCCCTCTCTCTGATTGGGTGCTTTGTTAATGCTGTTTCTCGTGTTTCCACCAGGTGAGTCGGGACTCGGCGTCCACCTTGGCTCAGCGGGGCCGCGTCACCGTGGAGACTCTTTGGAAAGAGCCTCCGTTTGGCAAAAAGAAGGTGAGTCTCAGTATTATCTCCAAATATTATCATCAGGGCTGTACTCGAGTAAAGAAATTCTCAGTCGACTAACACTCTATCATGTGATTTTGTCGACTTATCAGTTTAATCTACAGATCTGTAAAGAAAGAATCAGGCAAAAGCACCACTTTAAATCTTGTGTTTACCAGAAATGTGCTCATAAGTTTCTTGGAATTCAGTCATTCAGCATAACAAAGCATAAAAAAAATGACTAATCGGCTAAAGAAATCGTAGTCGACTAAGAACAAAACGACAACAACAATAGAGGGGACAGCCCTAATTATCATGTATATGGATTTATGTATATTGATGTTAAAAGGTTTATTGTAATCTGTATTATGTCTTTTTTTTTGGAGAAGAAAGAGCAAACAGAGAGCAACGACAAGACCAGCTGAGACGGCAAGAAGACACACACCTGTCCATCCTGAGAGACTTTCACCTTCCAGTAACACACACTCACACCTGTACCACTCTTATTAGTATTAACTCACAACCAAACTCCCACAGCCACAAACCAGGACTTAGTTATTTAAGTTGTATATCTCAGAAACGTGGTGGTGTAAGTGTGTTTCTGAAACCCCTCCTGCCTCCTCTTGAGTCATTCCTGAACACTGCGACCTCTTCCAAGAAGCAGAGTCTTTTTACATCCAGTTATTGAGATAACTGCAGTCCTCCTCCCCTTCGTCCTCTGTCATATTTTCTCATGACGTCAGCTCTTCCAGTTTCTGTTCTGTTCCGCGAAACAGGTCACAGGGTCGAGTTTCTGCAGTGTTTGCTCTCTAACATTAAGGATGTCTGCCACCGATCCTTCCTTATTCTTGTATTTGTTCAAACTGCACGACACAGTTTCACAGACTGTTACAGAGAGACGTGACACTGTTAAAACTCAGTTTTATTTCATTATATAGCACTTTAAAGGTCCAGTGTGTAACATGTTTAGTTGTTCATTATCAAAATCTGTGTTGCCCGTTCACAAACTTGTCCTTTTTCATGAATATTTACCACCACCATCAATTCCAAGTATTCCTTTTGGCTTGAAATTTTACATTTGCATTCGCGTGAACTGGGGTAGACGCTCCATATTCATGCTCCATCTTGAAATATGTTAGCCAGTAAGGGACATACAGGACATACTGCTCCGCCTTTCGTGTTTTCTCTGTCACATGATAAACTCACAGCTGCTGCTAACGCTGCTAACGGGTATCGTAGCTTCCCGGCCCCGGCAAGTTTGAAGAAGGAAACATGGAGGATCACACGTATTCAAAATCCAAATTTCAGGAACAGGAGTCCTCTCCTTCGCCCAGAAAAAGAAAAAGGATATTGAAAAGAGCAAGAGACCGGCTTTTTGAAGCGTGAAGGCTACTGTAGCTGTAATACGTACTTTGGACTGCGTGGAGCGAGAGAGTTGATTGCGATATATGATCTCAACGCTAGGTGGGAGAAATTCCTACACATTGGACCTTTAAAAAGCAGACAAGTTTGCACCAAAGTGCTTCACAAAGAGAGATATAAATGTATATAAACATAAGACATATATGTATAGATGTTGTGGAAATGAAAGTAGATTTAAATAGAAACAAGTTGAATTGCAAATGAAAGCCCCAGAAATCAGATTAAAAAAGAAAAACAGGTTAAACACAATTAATAAAAAAAAAAATAAACTCAAATACTCGGAGCTGAAACAATAAGTAGTTTAACTAATTAGTAATTCAACAGATATTAATCAGCCACTATTTCGATAAATTAGTCAAGTAATGTGGTTGCTTTCAGCTTCCCAAATGTGAGAATTAGTTCATTTTTCTTGTCTTATTTGATGGTAAACTGAATATCTTTTTTTTTTTTTTTTTGGACTGTTTAAAAACATTTAGAAGACGTCACGTCGCACGTTTTCAGTTGCTGCCCTAAAGAGAGCGTGTGACCAATAATATAATTGTTAATGGAAAATATTAATAGAAGGAAGGTTATTTATGTTTTATTCTGTTTTATTTGTCTCTTCTTCTGTTTGTAAGCAGAATATCTCAAAAACCTGTGAACAGCTTTCAAAGAAAGTGAGTGGAGCGCGAGCTGTTTTATTTTTCTTTGCGTTATTTGCCAAAATGTCGAACTATTCCTTAAAGTGCTCATATTATGCTCATTTTCAGATTCATAATTGTATTTAGAGGTTATATCAGAATAGGTTTACATGGTTTAATTTTCAAAAAACACCATATTTTTGTTGTACTTCACATTGCTGCAGCTCCTCTTTTCACCCTGTGTGTTGAGCTCTCTGTTTTAGCTACAGAGTGAGACCTCTCACTGCTGTAACATCTTTGTTGGGAGTCGCACATGCTCAGTAGCTAGGTAAGGACTACTAGCCAGTCAGAAGCAGAGTATGAGGGCGTGCCCTGACAGTACCTAGGTAAGGACTACTAGCCAGTCAGAAGCAGAGTATGAGGGCGTGCCCTGACAGTACCTAGGTAAGGACTACTAGCCAGTCAGAAGCAGAGTATGAGGGCGTGCCCTGACAGTACCTAGGTAAGGACTACTAGCCAGTCAGAAGCAGAGTATGAGGGCGTGTCCTGACAGTACCTAGGTAAGGACTACTAGCCAGTCAGAAGCAGAGTATGAGGGCGTGCCATGCTAGCAGCTAGGTGAGCATTATAACGTGTGTTCCAAAGTGACCACGTTTGTCTCTGAAGTAAAGGCTGGACTACAATAGAGCTGTTTGGAGCAGTTTGTGAACAGTGTTTTCTGTTGGAGATGGTAAGTCCCTTTGGGGTGGACTTTGGGCTTTTTCACTTTGTAAACCTATAACGTGCACAAAACAGATATATAACACAATAAAGGAAAGGGAAAAAGCTAAAAAGCATAATATGAGCACTTTAAAGCCTTTCCTCTGTATTATGAAGCCCTGTTTTTTTATTGTTTTTTATTAGCCACATTAAACAGTACCAGGACAGCTGTGACGAGCCAATATCTAGGGACTTTTTTTGTCTTGTTCTCATGAGCACAAGATACTTTTGGGTGCTCACGAGAAACCAATCTGAATACCTGTCAGAACGGCAGCAGAGGAGGAAGTATTCATCTCCCTGAAAACACAATAAAATGTACCTGATAGTGTCATCAACAAACTTAAAGATGATAAGGTAACTGTTAACCCATTTCATGCTATAAAAGGGAAATATTAACTTAAGCCACATGACGTTAACAGTACTTAGTTAGCATGATTTTGCTAGCCTTAGATTGGTTTCTCCTGTGCTCACGAAAAAAAAAAAAATCCCCCATGTCCCTTTAGGGGCTCCGTAAATATCGCGGCCACGTTCATCCCATAGACTGTAGAAATATCGTTAACGGTCTATGGTTCAGCCCCGACAAAAAGTAGCAACACGTGTTTTTAAAACTGAAACAGGGCTGCGTTGAACACCATGTTGTGTGCGCAAGCGCTTTGCCTTTTTATATTGCGTTCCATTTGTACTCTGAGGTTAAAGTCGGAAACGCCCCCTGACCTCGGATTTTCGAGCTCGGAACTCGGGACAACCACCAAGTACCCCGAGCTAAAAATCCAAAAATGGCTGCCCCGTGCATCAACAGCAATGAAAGCTTGTAGTAACACACAGTCCAGTCCATCTCTTATCAGTGGACCACTGTTTAATATCTGTTTTCAAACATGTCTACATATTTATTTCCCCAGATGTATTCACGTCCCAGTTTGATGCTAATAATGCTACACTGCTACAGTAAAGGGCCAAATAATGTGTGTACTACAGCTGGATTTACTCATTAATGGGCTGAATGTGTTTGTTGTCCATGTCTAATAATGCTCTGTATATACTGTATGAGGTTTTATCTTAACGCTATGTAATTAAATCTGGCATCTGACTGAAGCAACGCCATTTCTTCATCAGTTATTTAACCATAAATTTGGCTCATGAGCAAAATGTTAATTTATAAAGCTGTGACTTCAGACAGAGAATGCTTATAATTAGAAGTATAGCTGCTTAAGATAAACTTTCTAGTTTCTTGACTCCTCTGTTACAGAAAACTAATTATGTATTTCTCATTGTGACATGTTGGTACATCTTTGTCTCCTGATGCATTATTGAGGATCTTTAAAGGAGTTCAAAGTGTCCTGCTGCTGAAAAAACGCCCATATAAGTTCAGATCTTTATTGTCCGTCGAGAGGGCAAAAACACAAACACAACGTACAAGAGGACATGGGTTATTATGGGACGTGTCTGTTTGAACGGTAGCCGCGATAAAGGGCTGCTGAGCAGTGCAATTAGGTGGCTTTATTGCACTTGGAACAAAGGAACATGTATTGCCTTTTACCCTGGGGGAACTATATCTCCGCCCAGGAGGGAGAAGAATAAATATGTGTGCAAATGAAGGTTTATTTTTTAATTTACTGAGATAATTTTCTAATGTGAGAAAATAATAAGCAGAAAGTTATTTTTATTTATTAAAAAAAAAAGTAAAACTTCTCAGCTTGTTAAATGTGAATATTGTTCTAGTTTCTTTTCTCCTCTGACAGTAAACTGAATATCTTTGAGTTGCGGAAAAAACGAGACATTTGAGGACTTCATCTTGGGCTTTTTGGGAAACACTGATCCACATTTTCACCATTTTCTGACCTTTTAGAGACTCAACTAATCAACAATGAAAATAATCTTTTGTTGCAGCCCTGGTAAATGCACCCGGCGCAGCGCCAAGCCCGACGCAAGTGTCTTTGCTAGTTTAAGACCGATGCTGTTGTCAGTTTCCCGTCCAGCGCCCACGTCGTTTAAATAGCAAATGCACCTGCGCCCATCTGTGCTGTGCTGGTCTTACAGGGAGGTGTGTTCAGGTGCATTCTGGGCGTATTGCTATCTTGATCCTGATTGGGTTATTGCTAGCAAAGTGGATTAGTACACGCCCTAAACGCACCTGCGCCATGCGCTTCACGTCGTGCGCTTAGATCGTTAAAATTGGGCCCTCTATTTTAGTTTTAACTTTGTTTACTGACTTTAGTTTAGTTACTTTTCAGAGTGTGTTCGCTAGCTTAGCTTAGTTTTTCAGAAAGATTTAGTTTTAGTTTTTAAAGATTTGCATTTAGCAAGCATGTTTCTCTGCCCCTATGTTGATAACTGCATTAAAACTTGAAAAATTTCCTTTAAAGTACATTTAGAACAGATAAAAAATGTGAGTAATTTGCGATTAATCACAAGTTCACTATAGACAATCATGTGATTGATCGCGAGTTCACTATAGACAATCATGTGATTGATCGCGAGTTCACTATGGAGAATCATGCGATTAATTGCAATTCAATATTTGAATCCATGACAGTCCTAGTTTTTATATATTTAGTGTCAGTTTGCTTTTGGTATACTGTCTCAGAAGTATGTAGCTGCAGACAAAATACATGGTTGAAGAATATCCATGATGTTTAAAGTTTAATCTTCGCGCTGCTTGTGTCCGAGCAGTCACGGCACAGCGCCTTCTCCTGGAACGTCGAGTTCAACGCCGTAAAGTTGCTGTTAAAAACTGAAATTATTCTTGTTTAATTTAATTTCACTTTTATTAGGTTTTTAACCTGGCAATATAGTTTCAGTTTAGTTTTTTCTTGAAGGTTTTAGTTTTTATTTAGTTTCAGCCTACTAATTATCTTTCACTGCTTAATTTGGTTTTAAATGACTATAATGCCTCAGGCGGCTCTGAGCTGTGCGTTGTTTGCTCTGTAGTCGTTCTCAAGTGTTTTTCAATAATGTTCCCATTTGAATAGTTTTTTTAAGCCATGTACCCCCTACGGGCGCGAATAAGTTTTGGTAGAAAAAAAAAAGTCTATATAAAGAGGAACAATACGTAAGTCAGCGATAGATTTACTAAACAGCAGCCTTGTATGTAGAAAATATTTAAATGCTGATGGAAAAAGGAGACAAAACTTTAAAAATGACAAAACCTTGGAAAAAGACGGTAGAAAGAAGGAAGTAAGGCAAGAATAGGTTGAAAATACTAATAAAAACACAGTAGAAAGAAGGACAAAAGTAACAACAAAAGAGTTACAACTTAGAAAGAAAAAAGGAAGGAAGAAAGACAAGAATAGGTCAAAACAAACGACAACACCTTCAAAAAAAGGAGACAAACTTCAAAAAACAGCAACAAAAACTTTGAAAAAAAACAACAAAAAAGCCAGTAGAAGTAACTACAGCCTTGTAACTGAAAAACATTTAGCAAAAAATGTCCCGTACCCCCTGCAGTCCTCCAGAGTACCCCTAGGGGGACACGTACCCCCTGCAGTCCTCTAAAGTACCCCTAGGGGGACACGTACCCCCTGCAGTCCTCTAAAGTACCCCTAGGGGGACACGTACCCCCTGCAGTCCTCCAGAGTACCCCTAGGGGGACACGTACTCCTAGGGGGACACGTACCCCCTGCAGTCCTCTAAAGTACCCCTAGGGGGACACGTACCCCCTGCAGTCCTCCAGAGTACCCCTAGAGGTACACGTACCTCCGTTTGAGAAACACTGGTCTACAGACTGCTCGTGTGTGTGCAGAGGTCGTGTCCTGTGGTTGTGCTTGCAGCACTTCCTCATACAACCGCACAAGTTCATTGTTCACTGAACGTGATGGCAAAAACAGACGTGGATGCTGTCTTCAGTGTGAATATTTCCATTTTAATCCCATTCCCTCTCTTTTCCTTTCCTCTGTCTGGTTTAGATTTATCTTTGGACCACTGATGTGGATATGATGCAACTCTCCTCTGCTGTTTGAAACGTTCAGGGCTAAACTAAGTTTATGTGGCTTTTAAAAAAAAACACCTGAGCTCTGATTAGAAGCATTTGTCGGCTATAAACAAGCTTTTGAACACAAACAGCAGGATAAATCAACGAGGCTACATGTGTCAAAGGGAGCAGTCTGGGAAAGCGTTTACGAGAACATACTTCAGTCGACAAACAGGAACTAAAGACCACCGCATTCTTGTTTGAAAGTTCCTCAAATCTTCTAAAATACTTTGTAAAACGTATTCGGATGTGCTTGCCAAAATATAGCATGTGAACAAAGTGCCAAAATAGCTCAAGGTTTTCTCTGAGAAAAGCACATTCAGTACAAACATCACGTGTGGTTTTTACTGCTCAGGGACGGACAGATTCTGGTAACAACAGCATCACGTTTTACCGTTAATCTTAGATATTGTTACAGATGTTTTTCACTTTTTCCAGTTGCAGAGCTACAAATTATACAGCTTTCAATTTATTTCAGTGTAGTCTGGTTTTCATTTTCCACCTCTGTGAGTTGATGTGAAACTGGATGGTTAGATATATCAGACAGACAGGAAAGACTCTGACTCCAGTGTCGCTGCCTCATATAAAAAGCAGAAGTTGTTTTTTGAAGTACTGTACTTGAGTACAATTTGACATACGTGTAATTGAATATTTTTTATTTTATGCTACTTTATACTTCCAACAAATCACCTCGACTACACCTCAGAGGGAAATATTGTTCTTATATATTTCTTTATATTTAAGTATCTAAAATTGGCTGGAACACTGGAACTCGTGCTTTTTATATTTTATTTTGATGTACGTTTCTACTACTGTCGGCATGTAAATGTATTGATAAATTCATTCTTGACATTGCGAACTTCAGTTGTGAAAACAATCTCAACTCTATAACTGCTGAACGGACATTTGACTGAGATTATTTTGTCAAATCAACTCTGAAACTCTGAAACTAGTCTCGCCTTGCCAGACCTTCCTCCACAGCGCTGCGGAGGAAGGTCTGGCGAGTCCACACTGTGTTTTTTTATATGGTAGAAAAACATGTTCTGGTTCATTGGCATTTCTTTAAACCAATCACAATCATCTTGGGAGGGGCTAAGCTCCTGAAAGAGCCGCTGCTAAATAGCCTCGGGGAGGAACTTGTTTTAGTGGAACGTGTACGTTCAAAAGTAGTTTTAGTCGTGCAACAGAAAACTCAGATTGGACAGATAGTCTAGCTAGCTGTCTGGATTTACCCTGCAGAGATCTGAGGAGCAGTTAACCATAGTCCTCAGAAATCCACCGGAGGTTAGAACGCCAACACAAAAGAAGAGGACGGGGACGGACATCCGGCCAAAATGAGGGACATCCGGCGGTATTTCCAGCGTCACCGGAGCAATCCTGGAAGTGGAACATTGGAGCTATAGACTAAAAAATTCCCTAAAAACTGAGCAAACTCCCATCTGCTGAGGAAGACTATGTGGAAGAATCAAATGCTACAAATGTACCTTCAAGTGAGATTGTTTGTCAACATGCAACACCATCTTAAATACACACACACGGTCAAAAGTTTGGGGTCACTTAGAAATTACCATTCCAGACAGAATACCAGCTGAGATCAGTTGCATTGTTTTTTTTAATCAGGGCAGCAGTTTTCAGATGTGCTTACATAATTGCAAAAGGGTTCTCGACTGTTGTAGAAAGAAGTGTCTGATCTTTAATGCCATATCTACATTCTCCATTATCAGCAACCATTCATCCAATGGTCCAGAGGCCCATTCTGTTTACTAATCTGATATCATTTTAAAAGGCTAAGTGAGAAAACATTGGAGAACCCTTTTGCAATTATGTAAGCACATAATGTAATCTGAAAACTGCTGCCATAGTTTAAAAAAACAATGCAACTGATCTCAGCTGGTATTCTGTCTATAATGGAGCGGAATGGACATTTCTAAGTGACCCCAAACTTTTGACCGGTAGTGTATGTCCGTTTATCCTTTGACAGATCTATCACAGCTAGTCCAAAACCATTTAATATAACTTTTGTTAGCTATTTAATTTTAAGAAGAATCAATCAAGTCCCGAACACGTTACACCTTTTCCCCGTTTCACAGTTGTAAACAAACAGTCTAAATGGCCCCAAGTAGATTTCCTGTTGCAGTGGATGTGAATGACATCAACTGACAGTAAGTTAACACGGGCCAGGCTGTTGCCTAGCAATAGAATTCCATTGAAAAAGGTCTATAGTGTGCCAAAAGATGAGACCACTATGAAATGTGTGATAAGTTAGTTTTATTGCAAACTTAAGTCATATTAACTCTTCCGACACATCAAATACAAACAAATAACGAAAGGTTAAAATTAAACCAATGATTTCAGAGTGCTGCAGGACCGAGTCCTAAAACCTGGAGATGAGTTGTTGCTCTTCCAGTCCCCTCGTCTCAAAGTCAGTGGGTTTTTGGTTAGATGTCTGAAATAAAGTCTGTGGTTAACACAAGCTTTATTGAGATCCTGAAGCCGTTACGTGTCTTAGTAAGACTGGCTAAATCATAATACAGAGGTTGTTGGGACATTAAAACGGCATCACGGAAACCCGTCTACTCACTAGTCCGCCTTCACAGCCTCGTGTTTACTCTCATGCTCCTGCAGACTATTTAAAGGTGCTCTAAGCGATGTTGGGTGACGGCGCTTCTTGTTGATGTTCGAAGTATTGTCAAACAAAACGGAGGCTAGCTCGCCCCTCCCTCCTCCTCATCCCCCTCCCCCTCCCTTCCACGCACTAACCCCCCAACCCCAAAAATCCTTCTGGTTGGTTATTGGCTGGAACACTTATGTTTGGTGGTGCAGGTAGGCACAGTTTGTTTTTGTTCCCGTTTGTGGACCCTGGGCTGTCTGCAGAGACCGCGTTTTTTTTTTTTTTTTACAGTGTGTTCAGGGGACAGGCAGCTAGCCAGTCCTTCCAGAAAAATGCAGAGTTTTTTTGTGATTGTTGCGGGCAAAGATCCTTGATTATGCGTCACGTTTTCTTAAAAAATGCGATGGAATATGTGGGATATTTATGCAATTTTATGCGATGAAATTGCGGGAACTTGCAAAAACTGCGGTTTCATCGTGGCTTCATCGCGGGGTTTGCAGCTTTTCGATGATGTTCACGTCACGTAATTACGTCACTTCATAACGTTCCCATGGCAACGGGGAGAAATGGCTGTTCTTGTGTGAAGTAAACGCAACATTGTTCAACTTTCTGCTAAGATATATGTGACTTTTTTGCAACGAAAATGCGGGGATTATGAAATCATGCGAGCCCTGCATATTTTGCGCGGAAATCGGCAATTTATGTGCCGAAAGTGCAGCGTATTTGAAAAAATGCTGATTATGCATTGAATTATGCGATCGCATAATCACGTTTTTTCTGGAGGGACTGGCTAGCAGATAGTGAGGAGATGTTTGCTGTATTTGACAACGAAATGTAGCCTAAAAAAAACCACGTGACATCACTTAGAGCACCTTTAAGGCTCCTGTAAAAGTACACAAAATCAAATGAGAAGTTGGGAGCTTAAGGCTCCTGTAAAAGTACACAAAATCAAATGAGAAGTTGGGAGCTTAAGGCTCCTGTAAAAGTACACAAAATCAAATGAGAAGTTGGGAGCTTAAGGCTCCTGTAAAAGTACACAAAATCAAATGAGAAGTTGGGAGCTTAAGGCTCCTGTAAAAGTACACAAAATCAAATGAGAAGTTGGGAGCTTAAGGCTCCTGTAAAAGTACACAAAATCAAATGAGAAGTTGGGAGCTTAGTGGTGGTAAAGTTGTAGTCATGCGATTGTGATGTTTGTTTAAAGCCAATCGTTTACTTCAGGCAATTCCATTTGCGCTCGAATAGTCCTTTGTGAAGATTTTGCTGAACTAAACGTGTAAGTATCAAACTTTTGTTTGCCACTGAGCTTTGTTTTCTGTACTAACCCAAAGAAAAAGAAAGATGGCGGTTTCGTCGAGGGATCCAGGGCGATGCTAACTTAAGTCGACAAATATTCGTCGTCACTGCAGCACTCTTTTAGCAAAAAAACAGAAAAATTTAAAAAAAGCTTACAAAGTTTGTGAACTACATGCAGAAACATATTACTGTGATACACAATTTCCCCTTTTTGAAAAGCTGAACTTGTTCGTCTGACTGGAGAGGAGACGCAGAGAGGCCGACTTGATTCCTGAGCAGGCTGCTGCAGCGCCGCCACCGCGTACCCTCGCACACGAGAGCTCACAGTGGCGACAAAATCAGATTCAATTAAATGACTCGTCAGAAAAAGCAGCCAAACTCTCCGCCCCAGCTCGGACTCTCGTGTCTCCCGCTCCTCTGGTGCGAGCCGGACCGCCTTCACTCCTCGGCCGGAGTGCTCATCTTGACCAGGCTGTTCTTGTCGAACCTGAAGAGCCTCCAGCCCTCCTCCTGAGAGAGGTCCTCGGCGCCGCGCCGCTTGTAGAACTGGACGGACGGCTCGTTGTTCTCCGCGACCACGAACATCATGCCGGTGCAGCGCGTCTTCATCGCCAGCTGGAAGACAGACCAGAGTCACAGTCAATTTTTGTACTTCCATTAAAAAGTTTAGGAATTCACTAGTAAGTTTGAGCATGGTTTAGATTTTAACATTTCCAGAGATGGGAAGTAACGAAGTACAAATACTTCGTTACTGTACTCAAGTAGATTGTTCTGATATTTTTACTTTACTATATTTTTTTGTGGCGACTTTTTACTTTTACTCCTTACATTTTAACATGAATATCGGTACTTTCTACTCCTTACATTTTACAAAATTGGCTCGTTACTTTAGTTTTGTACAAGAGGTCGTCATGACGGAGAATAGCACAGACACGCACCTCACCGCGAGCGGGCGCGCGCGGCACACGGAGCAAAAAGAAAAAGAGACTAGCTGTCCGGAGGATAATTAGTTGAGATAGTGTGTGTGCGTCCTTAAGAACTGTAAGTCGTATAACTTATGTTGTCAGTTCATTTAAGCCTGTTGTTGTATTGGTCTATAGTTCTTGCAAATTTAAAGTAAGTTAGCTAGTGATTTTGTTGTTTGTGTTCTTCACCTGTTACCTAGGTTGCACGTTGCTTGATCTTAATAAAGCATCAAAAGAGAGAAGTTGTCTCCGTCCGTGTTTTAACAGACACACCTGGGGCGAAGTTGGAAACCAGAATCAGATTTAAATACAGTCCTAATCTAGTCCTCACTAACAAGTTTCAAATAATTTCACTGGAGTTACCGTTATTTTCGCGTCATCAATACCACATTAATCTAATTGGATGGGAATATACTGTACGTTGCACTTGACCCACCACTACAAGACGACTTGACAGATTCGGCGGCATTCTGCATTCATTCACGGCAAATCATTGCGGCTTGATGGTGGTAACGTTAGCACATAGTATGGATGGCGACATGATTGAAAATGAAGAAATCGGCAGACAAGCAGCAAGACATCCTTGGCCTTATCTGAGAGAGATGTTTGAGATAGTAGGCATCAAGAATGACTCCTGGCCAATGTGCTGCGCAACTCTTAAAGTATGGGGAACTTCTTAATTAATGTCCGTTTAGTAATTCATATTTTATCCTTTATTTTCTTTCCAGAAGCCATATTTGAGCACACACCCGTACATGTAGATTCCTTTAAATGTTAAGGGGAAGATTAAAAAAAGAGAAACTGGATCTGTGAATTCTCACAGAATCACAACTGAATTCATAAATAGCTACTCAGTCAGAATCTTATTAACCTGGAGTCCCAGTCTCTGTCACAATAATCATATATGTGATGTTTTAGGCATATTGGCAGACATCCATTTAAAATGTAGGCAATGGCATATAAAGAGCCTTTTCTCCATGTCCACTGAAGTTTCTCAGCTTGCGCTCTAGTAACATTTGTGTGGTCCAGGTAGCTTTGCATAAAAAAAATGGTTGTCATTCGCAAAGCTACTTTTACTTTTATACTTTAAGTAAATTTCCAAGCCTGTACTTTGTTACTTTTAGTTGAGTAAATAAGTTAAATCAGTACTTCTACTTTTACCAGAGTATTTTTTAACACAAGTATCTGTACTTCTGCTTGAGTACGGGAAGTGAGTACTTTTGCCATCTCTGAACATTTCTGATTCCAATTCGGGTTGTTATCGATTCTCCATTTCTATTCTTTGAGGGGTGGAGTTGAAACGGGTCACATGAAGGGGTGGGAATCAGAGGCCTCACGATTAGGGTTGGGTACCGAAACCTTAGGGTTGGGTACCGAAACCTGGTTCCACTATGGAACCGGTTTCTACGCAACTGGTAGGAATCGGACCGGATTAGAACGCAAATTTCGGCTCCTCATTTCGGTTCATGTGTCGACTGAAATATTTTCCCTCGGTCGCTCCGAAACTGACGTAAAAATATCACACTTTCTCTGTAGTCTACCGTTAGCTAGCTACCGTAAATGTAGGCTACTTTTAAAATGCCATATTTTCCCTCTGGGCTCACCAAAACGGACGTAAAAGCATATTAACCATTCACTGCACGTGATCGCTAGTAAACATATCACATCTTTGATGTCATGTTTCAGTTTTTCACGAATCGGTTTAGGAATCGGAATCGTTCTAAAAGTACCGGTTCGGCATCGGAATCATAAAAATCCAAACGGTACCCAACCCTACTCACGATACTACTGCGATTTTAAACATATTGCAATATATTGCAATTTATTACCTTTTTTCCCCCCCAACTTCAAATTTTTCCCCAATTTCAAATGATGTCCCCAAAAGGAAACGTTAACATCTGTTTGATCTAAAAAGATAAATTTCTCCGTTTCTTCATCTCACTTCAATTTTATTGCTGCAAAATGGGATTGTCAAGCAGACAAACACGTATATAATAATAGATCCATACTCGGCGTCTGTGTATCGATACAGGAAAATATTAGGGGTGGGAATCACCAGAGGTCTCACGATACGATATCATCACGATACTTATGTCACAATACAATATTATTGCGATTTTAAACATATTGCGATATATTGCAATTTATTACCTTTCCCCCCCCCAACTTCAAAGTTTCCCCAATTTCAAATGATGTCTCCAAAAGAAAACCGACAAACTGACCAACACATATATAATAAAAGATCGATTCTTGGCGTCTGTGGATCGATAAAGTATTGCCACGAAAAATATCGCGATACTATGCCGTATCGATTTCTTCCCCCACCCCTAGAAAATATTGCGATTTGTCATTATTTCTATCTAGATTTTAAGATGTAATCTATTTGCAGCATTAGGTATTGGGTGTTTGTAGTCACATGCTTATTTCACAAATTAGAGGAAAGTTGTATTTTGATTCAATGGACATTTACAGTTTTACCAGGTTTTCTTCAACGTAAAATAAAGCCACACTAGAGCGCCGCTTACTGTGCTCCACGGCTGCAACACGACGAGTGCCTGGCTGCTACCAAAACCTGCGCATGTTAAATTTGGAACAGATGATCGGATTTGAAACCAAATCTTCCAAAAGAAATGAAAACAATTCCAAGTTGGAACCGGTTCTCGATGCCCAAACCTATTCACAACAGACAGATTTTAAAAAGTGAGGCCAAGTTATGACTTTCAGTCTCTACCGTAGTACGGCCCAAGCTCCAAAAACACTACCACGAGAAGTGCTGAACCGCTTTCCAACTGGAGGGATTTTTGCAGTTCCTAGAACATAACGTTCCTAGAAGCCTTTTTTTTTTTCCTGTTCCGACTGGACCAATTTGGGAATTATTAAGTCCCTCTTGGCCGCAGTTCCTGTAACTCTTTCAGCTCCTACTTCAGGGCAGAGGCTTTTCACTTTTCCCTTTTCAGCATAGTGGTGGTTAGATGGCTGTGTTATAATAACAAAAGGTCAGTTCCTATGGCCACTTGGCCAGTGTGAATGCAAATGGGAAAACCGGTTTTGGGGGAGAGTAGTTAGTAGAACTGTTTAGAAATGGACTGTTCCTATAACTACGTTCCTGTAACTACTTGGTCGGAAAGAGCCTCTTTCCGACCAAGTAGTTACAGGAACGTAGTTTTGATGAGAGCAGCGACTCAAAGGTCTGGAATCGGGCGAACAGCGGCCCCATTTTGTTATTCACTCTGTTCTAACGCCGAACTTTGCTTTGTGAAACATACTCACATCACTGATGTGGCGCAGGAGCTCCGAACCGATGCCCAGTCCTGGGAAGAGAAAAGAGAGAAGTCATTCAAGAAGCAGCTCATTAAAGAGGTGGACTGGACTAGATGAACTGTGTGTGTGTGTGTGTGTGTGTGTGTGTGTGTGTGTGTGTGTGTGTGTTTTACCTCTGTACTGATCCATCACGTAGAACTCCTCCAGGTAGAGCTGTTTGCCGACCCAGGGGTCATAAGTGAAGTAGTACATGACAAAACCGACCACCTTCGGATCTGCAGAGACACAGTGAGGAAACGGTTGAGTATCCCGCTGCTGCATGTACTATTATACATTTATATTGTTTTATTATACTTTCATACAGAGCTGCAAAGATTCAACAATTCATAGATTAACCACCAACTATTTTGAAATCATTTTTTATGAAAAAAAGCTTGTTAAATGTGACTATCTTCTAGTTTCTTCTCTCCTCTGTGACAGTAAACTGAAGATCTTTGAGTTGTGGACAAAACAAGACATTTGAGGACGTCATCTTGGACTTTTGGGAAACACGGATCCTCATATTTTACCATTTTATAGACCAAACAACTAAAATAATCGTTAGTTGCAGCCCTACAACCACACCTAACTTATAAAGTTTTTTTAAAATCCATCCCCTTCCTCTTTAGCCTACTTCTTGTGTGGCTTTGGTGTGAGTTCCCCCACCAGACAAAGTCTTGTGTGATTACTGAGAATGTGCTCAAGGTAGAAAGTTACGTATATACACAAAAAAAAAGTTTTTTTTGCTTTACTTCTGCTTTGTGTTTTGTCAAGAACATCCGCCTGTTAACACTGAGCAGAGTTGTGAAGTAAAAGAATAATTGTCTGGCTTTTAACAAGGATCTGTAATGGGAAGAAATATTTTTTTAACCATTTAAACAGGTAGTCTCATTGAGATCTGGATCTCTTTTTCCAAGAGAGATGTGTAAAAAAAAAAAAGGAAAAAAATCATATATAGCACACAAACTTACATTTTCACACTTATGTTTTTGCAATCATACCTGTGAATGCTTTTCTTAAGTACAACCTTTTAAAATACTCAAGTGAGATAAGAGAATGTAGCTTCATACATTTCACACCAAGCATGCAAACATGAGATCGGAATCTGAGCTGGTTTACAGAAAAGAGCGAGCACCTGCAGCCGGGCTCCAACGGGCGGCAGTTTCGATGTTTATCTGTAGTTGTTTTACAAAAACAGGAAGCAGTGCAGGCCGTATGGTGTTTAGGTTAACACCGCCGATCTGTGCAGTTGGCGGAAGCAACACCGCCATAAGATCAAACTTAGACGTGTTACTCTGGGAGGTGAGATCATTAAAGAAACTCTGATGTCAGCTTGCTAAATGTGAATATTGTTCTGGTTTCTTCTCTCCTCTGTGACAGTAAACTGAATATCTTTGAGTTGTGGACAAGACATTTGAGGACATCATCTTGGGCTTTTTGGGAAACACTGATCCTCATTCTTCTCCATTTTCTGACATTTTAGAGACTCGACAACTAATCCATTAACTGATAATGAATTGAATTGTTTGCGGCAGCCTTAGAAGCTGTAGAAACATACAGAATGATATCCAGATAGTATATAAGCACTACATATGCCTTTAAATAAGACATTTAACATTTAACAGTGGAGAAGAATCATAATACGTTACGTTTACACCTTTGCTATTGGAATGAACTGCAACAGCTTTCTGTCCACTGAGCGACTTTAAAGTTTTACTGGCTTATGTTTCTGATAATATTGGTGGTTGTTTTAATTATTTTTATATATATTATATCAAGAAAATTCTCCACACACTTATCCACTATGAACGTAATCGTTAGCTGCCGCCCTAAACTCATGTTTCATCCTTTTCTAAATTACAATAACTGCATGTCCCAGTTTATTTTGTGCCCTTTATCATACATTGAATTTAGGCGTGCAGCGATCCAGTATTAAGATCGGATATCGGTCCCGAAAATAGCTGGATCGGAGATCGGAAAAATGAACAGATCCACGGGCCGATCCAGTTTTGTTAGTTTTTTTCCCCTCTGTCTCACGTGCGTCGCATGCTGGAAGAGTTGAGTGTACAAATAAATAAGAATTCAATACATTCCATCTATGTTATTTTGTCTTAGTTAGGAAAGTCTGGTGCCTTTAGTCTCTTCCACATGGTGGAAGGTATACAGTGTATTATTAATTCAACAACGGTATCGGATCAGTATCGACAGATACACAAAGCCCAGGCATCGGTATCGGGACTGAAAAAGTCAGATCGGTGCATCCCTAATTGAATTCAAATGGTTAAGTTGAAAACTTAAACTTCACTATACGCTGGATACTTAACCCCTGTGTTGTCTTTCCCGTCGACCGTGCAACTTTTTGTTTTTCTGGGTCAAAATTTAAATTAAAAAAAAACTTTAAGTCTTATTTTTCGACACTTTTCAGAAGTTTTTGTAATTTCTCTCCTCGTGTTTTCCCCCCTACTTTATAAAAGCTTTTTCCTAACAATTTTTTTTTCTCCAAATGCTGTAAAACTGAATAAAACACCCAGATTCAATGCAAGTAGTGAACTGATCATGTTTTTTTACATGTGAAGAGTGTTGTATGGAACCATCCACGCTATTTGTTTTTGACAATTTGGTTGAAAGAATCCCAAATTTCTGATATAGAAACTTTATGAAAATGGGTCAACTTTGACCCGAGGACAACAAGGAGGCTTAAAGACTTACAACTATAATTCATGAACAACGTGCCAGTCACGTAATCTGGTAACGTGTTTGAGTCACTTGCTCTTGAACGGTTTCCCAGTGAGGTAACCTGAGGTGACTCCTGAGAGTTGTGTCCATTTTGTTTTTGAGGAGGAGGAGGAGGAGGTGTGCTGGCTCTTACCGTCACTGCTGGTCTCTCCTTGGATTTCAGCGATGATGCAATGGTAAAACGGGGTGTCACCAAATCCATCCTCAAGGAGTTCTGCAGGAAAAAAAAAAACCTTTAAGCACAATACAAAGAATTCTTCACATTATGTGTATTTAGACAGATTGATCCTCCGAGGACGAATGACGCACTGGCGCGTCCAAACAATGTTTGACTCAACTCCTAGTCCAAAAGCGATATTATAAAATTGCATTTCAGACATTTATTTACTATATTAATCATACTGTATATAACGTAAGACTTTGAAAACATAAGGTTGGTTTTCAAAAGAGATTTTGGAGGACTTTCAAAAAGCCAACATCAACATTTCAGCGTCATTTTTTTTTATTTTTAATTATTAAACCTTTATTTATTCAGGGAGGGTTCACTGAGAGGAAGCCTCTCTTTTGCAGGAACGCCCTGATCACATTCACACAGTTCCACATTCATACCTGGAAGCTGCCCAGTACGACCACAGTCTGATCTGCTGCCACTGAGCAGCTCCACTGGAGCGGTTGGGGGTTAAGAGCCTTGCTCAAGGGCACCTCAGTGGTGGTGATGAGGGAGACAAACGCTGCTCTTTCACTTTCCCCAACCAGATTTTATCCTGTCGGTCTGGGGATTGAACCGATGACCTCCCGGTCACAAGCTCGATTCTATAACCGTTATGCCACCACTGCCCTAAATTGTCGCTCTAGAAAACGTAGTGTTCTGGACATTTAGATATGAAAACGCAAGGGGATCAGTTTTATGCAAATACTTTTAAAAAAAAGTTACATTTAAGAAGATATGTTGAAAATGAACTCACCTTTTTCAGTCAGTGTCACCTGGTGCTCCATCTCTTCGTATTTGGCGAGCTCCTGGGAACAAAAGAAGGAAACATGTTCTGATTGGTTGATGCACCCAAATAAAACGGAGTTTCTTTAGCCGAAACAAATCTGTATTTGAGAGTTTAAAACATCAGATCCAACCTTCATTATTCGATATAAATACATAACATAAACAACCCTTGAAACTGCTTTTGAAAGAACTGTAACAATATGTACAGAGAGGGACATTTTACACTTGGGGAATAAACTTTTCAGTGCTTCCTGGTGGACAAACCATAGAATGACGACCCTGTTATTTAAACTTCCTTTTAATATTTATAAGCAGTGTTATCTAGTAGAGCTGGGCGATATGGAGAAACTCAAATATCCCAATATTTTTGAAGAAATACCTCGATATCGAAGCGATATTGTAGGGTTGACATTTGGTGCTTTTCACAAAATATGCACACGATGAAATCAATTATGTTGATATAATAACTATATGTGGGTAAAGGCAAATAATGGAACAGCTAGAACAGTCTGGTGTGTTCAGAAAATTGCATCATTGTTGGTGTAATGCTCCTTGATCATGTTCACAAATTCACAGTTTTGAAGTTTTAAGGGACGGAATTACTGGAATTGTTGGGTCTTTGTAAATTATAGAGTGTGGTCTAGACCTACTTTAAGTGTCCTGAGATAACTGTTGTTATGATTTGATACTATAAATACAATTGAATTAATGCAGCCTTTAAAACCAGGAAAAGACAACACTTATGTCATATCAGGATATTACGACATTCAAAATTTAAGACGATATGTAGCCTCCTATATCAATATCGATATAATGCCCAGCCATATTATTTAGCGTTCATTAACTGCTTAGTTACGGATGCTTCAACAGGAAGATTCATAGTTGTTGAGCCACTAAACCTGTAGTGATATCCGCATACAGCTACTCATCAGCTGACATATATGCGGATACCTTTAGATCCATATATCGGCTTGGTTGATTCATCAATCCCACTCCAATTGACAAAACATTTCATTTGATAACGGATTGTTCTTTGCAGGCAATTTATAGACGATAAAAATGCAAACAATGAACTGCCCCCAGCTTCTTAAATATGATTATTTCCTGCTTTTCTCTTGTTCAGACAATTTTAATTGAATATATTTGCTTTTGGACTGTTGGTCGAACTAAACAATGGATTTAAAAAGGAGTCATCTTGTGAGTGTGAAGGGTATTTTTTCTGATATTTTACAGACTGGATTACTCGAAACGATCGTGGTAATACTGATTAGTTACGGCCTTAATTTAGTTGCGCTATTCGCTTAAGATCTGTAGTTATATAACGGTAATAACGGTTCCTTAGCATCAACCTTGGTAAGAACATAAGCTGAAGGTAAGACCATATGACCATATTTGGAAAACCGGCACTTAAACCGGATATGACTCGCCTGGCTTGTACACAAAGACCACCGACACACTAATCTCACACTCGGACATCCACCGGACATTTTCCACCGACCACTTTGTCACCAACAGACGGGTGATTCATCACGTATAAGGCGTCGCCTGACTTTATATGTCGTGTTACAAGACAGTTAATGGAAATAATATCATTTTAATGACCGCAGTTGTGGTTCTCGGCCTACCTTCACCAGTCGTAATATATCAGACACGTCCCTGGGTTCAGCTTTTCGTAATTTATAGTCCATTTTCTTCTTTTACTCTTTTTTCCTCTCGTTAGAAGTCCTCTGTATGTGAAGTGAAAGATTAGAAGTTTCTTCATTCGCTTCAGAGTGGCCTTTTCCCCACAGTCAGCCTCTGGTCCGGACGCGTTTGTTGAGACAAGATCATCCAGTAGTTATCACCCTCGGCTGGGTCGCTGCCGTTCATCTGAAGTCTCCTTTGTTTACCTCGCGCTCTTTATACCCGGTTCGTGCTGGAACGCGGTTGGTCCCTTCCCACAGCTCTCACATTTCTGACCAATCAGCGGCACCCTCTCTGACCTTTTCTCAGCCAATCGGGGCACACGGAATTTTTACTTTAACGTCTGTTTTCCTTCTGTCACATTGATGGGCGTGGTTTTATCTAGCAGGGTTTACATTACATGAATGCTAAACAACAAATGTTACCCCGAATTGCAAAGCTTTTTAAAGTGAATTCAAGGAATTAAAAAAAGCAACAAAACTGTCATACTATACCGGGAACTTTTGGAAGAGTAATGTATTTTGTTTTGTCTCTTATTGTAATTTTATATAATTGTTTATTCATCCCCTTCTACGTACATGTTTTGTTATTAGCACTTATTAGTTTGCTATTTATTTAAAGTCATATTATTGTTTCTCTGGATCATTTTTTTCACTATGTGTCTGAAATGTTTTTCACAGAATTGGTTCCTTCGAGTTGCACATATTCTCTGATATTCGTGTTACTGTGAAGTTTTGCACATTCCCTGCTTAATATTTTGCACATCCCTGCACATAACTGTCCAGCTCTTTATTTTATAATGTTATTTTCTCATATTTTTATTGTCAGTTGTCCTATATTATTTATGTTTCTTGACTGTCGCGTTATTGCATCAAAACACCAAGGCAAATTCCTTGTATGTGTAAACCTACTGTGCATTGTAGTGGAGTAGAAGTAGAAAGTGGCATGAAAATAAATAACTGAAGTAAAGTACAAGTATCTTAAATTTGTACTTAAGTTTTGCATGTTTACTTGACTTGAGCTGTAAAAAAGTTAGCAGCAAAATAAGTATTGCAGAAGGTTCTATGCTGGACTGAAAACACTACTGCATATACTTTAAAGTGTATTAAAACCCTGTAACAGTATATAATCAGTTACATATCAACCATACTAGTAACACAAGTGGAATTTTCCACCACTCACAGAGGTCAGGTTAACTGAGGTTAGGCTATATATCACTGTTACAACCCTGAGCAATGCTGGTAAACATGCAAGCCCCACACTTAAAGTGGTACTCCAACAGCTCTTAGCTGCTTAGCCCCTTTCCAGTGGCTCCTTGTGGCTTTAGAAAAAAAAATGTATATGGAAATGAATAACAGTTCTTTTTTTTTTAACTGCTACGCCCTGTTATGCCCTGCTATGCCCTGCTACGCCCTGTTATGCCCTGCTACGCCCTGTTATGTCCTGCTATGCCCTGCTATGCCCTGCAGTGCCCTGCTACGCCCTGTTATGCCCTGCTACGCCCTGTTATGTCCTGCTATGCCCTGCTATGCCCTGCAGTGCCCTGTTATGTCCTGCTATGCCCTGCTATGCCCTGCAGTGCCCTGCTACGCCCTGTTATGTCCTGCTACGCCCTGCAGTGCCCTGCTATGCCATGAACTACTACAACTACTTTTTCCTCGCCACTGTTGCACTAAATGCTTGCTCTTGGGGGAATTACTGGAATTATTGGGTCTTTGAGTGTGGTCTAGAACTACTATATATCTGTAAAGTGTCTTGAGATAACTCTTGTTATCATTTCATACTATAAATAAAATTGAATTGAATTGAATTAACATTTGAGCTTTTTAGTTAGCATTGCTGTAGGCCTACAGTGATGCTTACATTCCCCATTTAGGCTGCATAACATTTCAGAGAGAACATTTAGGATAGTGGTGTTGGAACTGCTGCAGAAAGTAGGTACTTTTTTAAGTAGCCTACTTTCCCCATTAGTGTAAACATTCAATCTTGCAAACCGTTTATATGACATTTTTCAAATGCCGCCAGCCTGAACAGGGGCGTCGGACTAGGGGGAAAAAGGGGACTGAGTACTAGAGTTTAGATTCTCGGCCCGAGCCCGAGCCAGACCGGACCTCGGGTCGGGCTCGGGCCGTTATTTTCCGCCACATCCTCAGGCCAGGCCGGGCCCGGGCCGGACCCTTGATCTTGCAATTTTTTTTTTTTTTATCCATTACCTTATTATCCTATTTGGGTGGGGGTGTCACTGCCCGATGTGAGTCGAGTGCAGATGTGAGTCGCGCATGCGTCACTTTGCGACAAGTAGCCTACAAGATGCTAACGGCATTTTGAGCTAACGCACAGTCTATGAGCTAACGTTAGCAATCAAACAATCATAGATAGCTAAAACGTTTTTGAAATGACTGCTGCTGCTGGCTACAAGTTAGCAATCAAACACAATAAAGGCTGTCACTTAATGCCGTTTTGAGCTAACGTTAGCAATCAAACAGTCATAGATAGCCAAAACGTTTTTGAAATGACTGCTAGCTAAAAGTTAGCAATCAAATACAACAAAGGCTGTCACTTGAATGGCATTTTGAGCTAACGTTAGCAACCAAACAGTCATAGATAGCTACAACGTTTTTGAAATGATTACCATCTTCTGTTATTGTATGTAAAGAGAAACGTTTATTATTTTATAGATTTCACAAATTTCAGTATGACACGTTATGCCGTAAACAGTTTTAATCTGAGCATGCGCGACTCACATCTGCACTCGACTCACATCGGGCAGTGACAGGGAGAAAGCTATGCCATAATCAGACATATTATAAATATATATATAGGCTATATAAAAGTAACAAATGTGTACAAAAGTTAGGCTGCAGTTACAAAATGCAGCACTTCATGCGCGGAGTCTCCTCCTCTCGCACGCATCACACCGGGAGCTTGAAGATGTAAAGAAAAAAAGAAAAACAGGAGAATTACCTTTGAGCAAGTGTGGAGGAAAGTCGGAGGTATGGAAGCAGTTTAAACAAGTCGTGGGCAGTGACAACAATATGTTGTTCATTGTTTCCTTTTTTTTTTACGTTTCTTCATTCTGGATCCATTTGCGATCCGTTCCATTCTAAACTAACAGCAGTTTACAGCTTCGTCCTTGTTGTATTATTCTAAACAGATTTCTGCAGTTCAAACAACTCTGAATTGTAGTTGAGAACGTCAGTTATAACGGCCCACGTATTAAAAAATTGTCGGGTTTAAATAGGGCTCGGCCTCATAATTACAGTTAATGTGTCGGGCCGGGCTCGGACGCAACGTGCTCGGGCTTGGGTAGGGTCGGGCTTGATTTTTTGGGCCGATCTAAGCTCTACTGAGTACCCAGGGCCCTCATGTGAGGAGGGCCCAAAAAGATGCTAGAATGAATAGCTGTGGATGCGGGGAGGGGCCCATAGGAAATGCCTTTCTACAGGGTTCAGAATTTTGTGCTACGCCCCTGACCCTGAACATCTCACAAGCCCACTCCTGGATTGACGGCAGCCCTTCATTCTTCCATCCTCTTAAAATAATCTGTCTGGCTGTCATTAAACTAGTCTGGACCCAGCTGCTTACGTGCTTGTCTACCCCGCTTAGGATTGACCCATCTCCCTGAACAAATGGCTCTTTTCATAGTAAAGGTTGCTGACTCCTGATCTAACCAGAAGTGCAAGGTAATCTACAGAAAACCTACAGAAATCTACAGAAAAAGAATAAATGTAGGATGTGGAATAAACAGTAAGGGGGTAGATATGAATATGCTAAGATGTGTAAAATATGAATGTGTGCAGCAGTTGCAGTGGGCAAAACAGTGTACAGTGTAGTGCAGGTATAAGTACAAGTATGGCATTAGTAAATCATTATAGAGAATAAACAGAAATAGTACAAAAGAGGTTGAGGGATTCGGTTAGTCACTTCTTTTATTTGATCATAAATCATATCTGTGGAGTCCTTTAGGGAACTTCTTTGACGTGACAGAAATAAATATTTCCACTGAATATAGACTCTGATCCACAGGCAAGGATGCCTTTATATACGTATATTTAGTTTTATTATGTAGCCTACGTGAACTATCAGTTTATTTTTAGTTATCTATGTTTGTTTTTTTTATTTATTTTTGTCAATATAAGCCTAGCTGTTTTGAATCTGTTGATATTGTTTTTGATAAATGCTAACTCAATAGTGCTTGTAGAAACGATCATGTACAGAGAAAGGTAATGAGAAGAGGCTGACAAGCTGCACCTAGTCTGGTACGTAGCGTCTTGCGTCATCACGCAGTGGGCGTGGCCAAACACCAACACGGAAGCCGTTCCTGTGGTCCTGACTTGCCCTGGCACCGCAGTACCCTCAAGAGGAAAACCGGTGATTTTGTCCCTTTCTACCGAGCTCACCGGCTTTATCTGGACCCCTGACCTTGTAACGGAGACATCCGGGACACTACAATGCTCTCACCGAGGTCAGTGGGATTAAAAACGTGTCTCAAAGTTCTGTTGGTGATGCTGCTGCATGGACTTTGCTAACATCTGTTAGCATATTTATAAGCCAGCTAATTCATGTTAGGAATGCTAAGCAGTCTGGGAAACCTGTGGCAATGGTGTTTTTGGTCAGAGCTGTTGCTGTGGCTTCTTAACATTAAAAATGAAGGAATAAGCTCCACCTGGGGATAGATACCAGGCCCAAACAGGGTGGGGATACGTCGTAGACAAAAAGGGTGTGTCATGTTATAACACTGTGTAAAAGAAGAAACCCAGGGCCGTTGATACTGTGGGGGCCGTGTATCATCCGATCATTTGTTTTTCTTTTTTCACATATGAAAACGAAAAAACGAGAAAACAACTTCCTTTTTCCGTTTTTCCGTTTTTTTTTAGAAAAACGAAAAAAACGAAATTATGACTTGATTTTTGGTTTTCCCGTTCTTGCACAGAAATCAGAAAAACCACTTGATATTCCGATGTTCCCCTGTGGGTGGTGCTAAATCTGATTGGCAGGATATGCATTCATTGTTTTTCAAATTAAGAGTTTACCCACACTGTATTTGTTACCCTGTAAAATTAATAGTCTATATGCATGCTTTTTGTCACCCAATTATTGGGCTTAACTCACTGAAAAAATCTATTGAAATAGCCTAAATGTAAACATGTTCACACATTGACAGACAAAAGGCACGATCTGTTTTTGTAGGAGAGGGGAAGACCCATCTCATCGTTTAATCCTGTTGTGTTCAAAGTCATGTTAAACCATTTTTTGTTCCCAGTCAAAAATAGATAGTACTTTAGTCCTGCTATATACATACATATATAGCTATATACTCCGCTATGTTGCGTTAGCATACAGCTACATAATAATTATACTAGAGTATGCTAACGTTAGATTGTAGTGGAACGAAGCAGCACTTTCTAAGGTCAAAAAACGCAGATAAAGGGTTCTGAACCAAACACTACACAATGGGATATGTTTCAGCAGGAATGTGACCCGGAATTGGGGAGAATTTAACAGCAGTGGCAGCTAAGATGACATGTTTACTGCCGTTAGCATGTAGCTACTACAGTGTTTACTGCCGTTAGCATGTAGCTACTATAGTGTTTACTGCCGTTAGCACGTAGCTACTATAGTGTTTACTGCCGTACAAATCGCTCAGGGACTGAGCCCTGTTCCACGCGAGCCCAACACAGTCCAACTTTTTCCTGAATGCAGATACTTTATCATGTACCAAAAAGACATGGCACTCCTTTCCATAGATCATTTTATTATTTTTTTAAATATTTCCCTGCTTTTTTTCACGCCTACTACTCTAACCTTTTCTCAGAGTCTCTCTCTTTTTCCAAAGTGACAGATAAAATCTCTTACTTTTGACCCAAACAGGTGTTACTTTATGTGAATGTATACATTTTTAAATGGTTTCTTAAAAATGTCCTTGGTAACTTTGGCCCAAAGTAATCTGTGATAAACAGTATACTATGTTTCATCTGATTATTTATTATCGTCAAAATAATCCAGCATTTATGTTTTTCTAGTACTCGATCGAATTCAAGATGTATAAGCTCAGATCAATGAGGCATACAGGCCATAAATAACAAATATACAAAAAAATTGTATTATTCATAAGAATTTAAGTTAATAAAAACACCTAAAACAAAGAATTAATGTATTATTTAAATTTGTATGATGAGTATTAATGGAACGGTCATTTTGTCAGTCATGACAGACTGAGAAAGTAATTTGTCCCCAGGGCCATACAACTCTACAATGCTTCACTAAAGAGAAGAGGAGAGAGAGACTTCTTTGCATAGTCTGTCTGCCTCTCCTCCCTCTCCACCACTTCCACTACCTCCTATAATAACAGTTATGTACTGACTGTCCACTGGCCCACTGTATACTGTTTACACTGTTTATACTGTTTATACTGTTTACACTGTTAACTGGCTATATTAGCCCATATATGCACAATCCCTCCCTCCCTCCACCCGCCAGCCTGGACTGAGGTCTAACATAACTTAATACTTGAACAATGGCTGTAACACTATTACTTCAAACCTCTAATATTGACTTTTGATCTCTTATATTGTCCATATTTAATGCTGGTCTCTAGACTTTATCCTTGCACTATTGGACCTATTTGCACTACCACCATGACGCACAATCTCATACTGAATCACAGGGTCAGTCTCTGCCCTCTCACTGCAAGTGTCTCATGCTTATACATCCCTTAGTACATTCATGTGGATTTTTTATTGGATTTTTTTTATTTTTTTATTTATTTAGTATTTAGTATGTTTTCTTTTATTGTCCATTCATGTGAATTTGCTTTTTTTTTATGATCCTGTTTATGATGTATGTGTATGTTGTGTGTGATGTCTTAAGCTATTGGGACTATTGGGTCTATCTATCTATTTTTGACTGGGAACAAAAAAATGGTTTAACATGACTTTGAACACAACAGGATTAAACGATGAGATGGGTCTTCCCCTCTCCTACAAAAACAGATCGTGCCTTTTGTCTGTCAATGCGTGAACATGTTTATATTTAGGCTATTTCAATAGATTTTTTCAGTGAGTTAAGCCAAATAATTGGGTGACAAAAAGCATGCATATAGACTATTAATTTTACAGGGTAACAAATACAGTGTGGGTAAACTCTTAATTTGAAAAACAATGAATGCATATCCTGCCAATCAGATTTAGCACCACCCACAGGGGAACATCGGAATATCAAGTGGTTTTTCTGATTTCTGTGCAAGAACGGGAAAACCAAAAATCGTTTTTTCGTTTTCATATGTGAAAAGAAAAACAAATGATCGGATGATACACGGACCGATATGCATTCATTGTTTTTCAAATTAAGATTTTACCCACACTGTATTTGTTAACCTGTAAAATTAATAGTCTATATGTAAAATTAATAGTCTATATGCATGCTTTTTGTCACCCAATTATTTGGCTTAACTCACTGAAAAAATCTATTGAAATAGCCTAAATATAACTACCCTGACCCATGTTCATTGACAGACAAAAGGCACGATCTGTTTTTGTAGGAGAGGGGAAGACCCATCTCATAGTTTAATCCTGTTGTGTTCAAAGTCATGTTAAACCATTTTTTGTTCCCAGTCAAAAATAGACAGACAGACAGACAGACAGACAGACAGACAGACAGACAGACAGATAGACACGTTATTGATCCCCAAGGGGAAATTCAAGGTCCCAATAGCTTAAGACATCACACACAACATACACATACATCATAAACAGGATCATAAAAAAAAAGCAAATTCACATGAATGGACAATAAAAGAAAACATACTAAATACTAAATAAATAAAAAAATAAAAAAAATCCACATGAATGTACTAAGGGATGTATAAGCATGAGACACTTGCAGTGAGAGGGCAGAGACTGACCCTGTGATTCAGTATGAGATTGTGCGTCATGGTGGTAGTGCAAATAGGTCCAATAGTGCAAGGATAAAGTCTAGAGACCAGCATTAAATATGGACAATATAAGAGATCAAAAGTCAATATTAGAGGTTTGAAGTAATAGTGTTACAGCCATTGTTCAAGTATTAAGTTATGTTAGACCTCAGTCCAGGCTGGCGGGTGGAGGGAGGGAGGGATTGTGCATATATGGGCTAATATAGCCAGTTAACAGTGTAAACAGTATAAACAGTATAAACAGTGTAAACAGTATACAGTGGGCCAGTGGACAGTCAGTACATAACTGTTATTATAGGAGGTAGTGGAAGTGGTGGAGAGGGAGGAGAGGCAGACAGACTATGCAAAGAAGTCTCTCTCTCCTCTTCTCTTTAGTGAAGCATTGTAGAGTTGTATGGCCCTGGGGACAAATTACTTTCTCAGTCTGTCATGACTGACAAAATGACCGTTCCATTAATACTCATCATACAAATTTAAATAATACATTAATTCTTTGTTTTAGGTGTTTTTATTAACTTAAATTCTTATGAATAATACAATTTTTTTGTATATTTGTTATTTATGGCCTGTATGCCTCATTGATCTGAGCTTATACATCTTGAATTCGATCGAGTACTAGAAAAACATAAATGCTGGATTATTTTGACGATAATAAATAATCAGATGAAACATAGTATACTGTTTATCACAGATTACTTTGGGCCAAAGTTACCAAGGACATTTTTAAGAAAACATTTAAAAATGTATACATTCACATAAAGTAACACCTGTTTGGGTCAAAAGTAAGAGATTTTATCTGTCACTTTGGAAAAAGAGAGAGACTCTGAGAAAAGGTTAGAGTAGTAGGCGTGAAAAAAAGCAGGGAAATATTTAAAAAAATAATAAAATGATCTATGGAAAGGAGTGCCATGTCTTTTTGGTACATGATAAAGTATCTGCATTCAGGAAAAAGTTGGACTGTGTTGGGCTCGCGTGGAACAGGGCTAATAACCATAGACTGTATATTATTAATGCGATGAAGTGTAAACGTACATAAGTGTCCTTTCGAAGACGGGATGACAGCTCTTCCAGCCACCACTGCTGTATACCACTATAGTAGCTACGTGCTAACGGCAGTAAACACTATAGTAGCTACATGCTAACGGCAGTAAACACTATAGTAGCTACATGCTAACGGCAGTAAACACTATAGTAGCTACGTGCAAACGGCAGTAAACATGTCTGCCACTGTTGTTAAATTCTCCCCAATTCCGGGTCACATTCCTGCTGAAACATGTCCGATTGTGTAGTGTTTGGTTCAGAACCCTTTATCTGCGGCCTTTTGTACAGCCTGTGTACTTTTTCGTTCATTTGATTTCCGATTTTGAAACGATATCCAAATTTGAAAAATGGGTCATTTTAAACCTTGTTAATATTGATGACAATGTGTTCAAACGGAAAACGAGCCATATTTCAGGAAATAAACATGATTCTATTGAGAGACGTCCAGCTGACAGCGGTGTCTGTGAGCATCACTGGCCGGCCAGCAGGGAGGCGATCCCGGCTGCCACCAGCTGGCTGTCCCGTCAGGCTGGAGCTTCTGACAACATCGGAGAAAATGTACAGTTGGCCATCAATGTTTGTAAAACTGCCCATATTCAAACTCTACACAGTTAATTGCTCGCATAAAAAAGTCTCAATAGTGAATTTAGTGGTGAAATAGCAGACAAAAATTGTAAGAAGTTTCCAGTTGTTTGCTGCTGCTGCTACGGCAAACTCCCGATCTAGATTATAGAATCGATTGCTTTTTTATAATTTCCATCTGCTATTTCACACACGTTTTCCGTTTGAACACATTGTCATCAATATTAACAAGGTTTAAAATGACCCATTTTTCAAATTTGGATATCGTTTCAAAATTGGAAATCAAATGAACGAAAAAGTACACAGACTGTACAAAAGGCCGTCAATCAGGAGTGATTGTTGTGAGTACGTGTCGGAGAATAGCGCGGACACGCACCTCACACTGCGCGCACCACCCGGAGAAAAAAATGAGAGAAAGAAAAAGGAGAGGTCGCAGTACTCGGCACTACCCGGTTGAGATTGTGTGTGTGTGTGTGTGTGTGTGTGTGTGTGTGTGTGTGTGTGTACGTGTGTGTGTATACGGTACAAACATGGGTGTGGGTAGCTCTGCTACGTGTGTTTGTGTGTTGTCAGATCTCGAGGACACCCACGTTTGTACTGTTGCTTAATTAAATAAAACATCAAAAGAGAGAAGTTGTCTCCGTCCGTGTTTTAAACAGACACACCTGGGGCAAAGTTGGAACCCAGAATCAGCTTTAATTCCAGTCCTAATCCAGTCCTCACTAACACGGGCCCAATTATAGTAACTACATGAAAACTTCACTGTTGTTGCATGAAATGTGGTTTGTGTTTAGCCTACATCATCAGTTTCTATCATGTGAAATAAGAGGATAAGCCAGCCTGGTGGCCAAGCTGCAGACAGATGCTCCTCAACAGTGTGCTCCCCAGCAGTCAGCTCCCCCTGCTGTTCATAAGGTGCCTCTGCACCCCTTTAGTTTCAGACCCTCCCACCAGCCTTTGGGCCACGCCTCCTCATTTACATTGACATGTGTCAAGTCCAAATGAAAAGCCAATGTTAAATGTAAATTCAAAAGCCAAATATTAAATCCAAATTAAAAGCCAATGTTAAATTGAAATCGAAAAGCCAAATATTAAATCCAAATGGAAAAGCCAAATATTAAATCCAAATGGAAAAGCCAATGTTAAATTTAAATTCAAAAGCCAAATATTAAATCCAAATGGAAAAGCCAAATGGAAAATTAAAAAAAAATAAAATAATATTTTTAATTTGATCAATGGAAAATAAAAATAAAAAATAATATTTCTTTGAAAATTTCTTTATTTATTTGATCTTGCTTCATTTTCTCTTTGGACTTTCAATTTCTCTTTGGACTTTCAATTTGAATTATGAATAAATATTTCCTCCATACTTTTCTGCCAATGAGAAACGTTCTCAAAAACATGCATCTCAAAATAATGACTTGGTTTCTCAGATATCTCATTATTTTGCAATACTAAGTCAGACAAAGCTTGGAAAAAGACTCCCCCTCACCATCCCATTAGTTTAATTGTTTTTAGTCTCAATTCCTGAATGCCTATGGGATCATGATTATGTTATTTGATTCCAAAGACACTCAACAATTAAGCATAATGTTGCTCTTTTACATAACTTCAGACTACACCAAATACTTTTTGGGGGCTTTTCCGCCTTTAATCGATAGGACAGCTAGGTGAGAAAGGAGAGAGAGAGAGAGAGAGAGAGGGAGGGGGGGAGACATGCAGGAAATCGTCACAGGTCGGATTCGAACCCGGGACCTCTGCATCGAGGCACAAGCCTCTCAGCATATGTGCGCCTGCTCTACCCACTGATCCAACCCGGCCTACACTACACCAAATGCTTTTAAAAGTTCTGTCCCCAAAGGCATTTATTAGTTTCTCACTTTGGGAAAAGTGGGGAAAACTTAGAATTTCCCCAAACTGCTGTATCTCTAAACCAGGGGTGTCAAATATACGGTCTGTGGGCCACAACCGGCCCGCCAAAGGATCCAACCAGGCCCACTGGATGACTTTGCAAAGTGTGAAAATTGCAGAGAAGTAATTTATTCCAATTCCAAATTTACTACTCTAATCTCCGAGAATATCCAAGTTTTTTTTCTGTAAATTTACGACTTTAATCTTAGAAATTCTGAGTTTTTTCTCTGAATATTACCCCTCTCTCCCGCGTCCTACAACGGCTTTAGAACGCTGTCGTCGTAGCAGAAGCAGCTTGCGTTTGCCAACATCAAGCTGACAAGAAACTCTGTGGTTTACTGGCGTTAGCATGCAGCTACTTAATAGTTAGCAGTATGCTAACGTTAGATTGTAATGGAACGAAGCAGCACTTTCTACCGTCAAAAATCGCAGATAAAGGCTTCTGAACCAAACACTACCCAAATTGGACATGTTTCAACAGTAATGCGACCCGAAACTGGGGATAATTTAACATTGGCAGCCAAGGTGACATCTTTTACTGCCGTTAGCATGTAATTACATGCGACAATGTTAACACCGCAGTAGCTTAAAAAGAACTGTTGATATACCGGAGAGTTCAGAATAGTTTTAGCTCAGGGATTTCTCTAAAATAAGTTTACCTCATTATTTGAACCCCATTTAACATGAAAATCGGACATTATAACATTGTAGATATGACAGAAAATACGGGAAAGCATAATATGTCCCCTTTAAAAAGCTGAGTAAGTGAACTGAAGTGTCTGACATCACAAGATTTACATCAAGCAGCGAGCGCTGACAGTCTGTCTGCCTGCTCAGCTGTTGACTGTCGAGCAGCAGGATTAAATACGGTTATAATTAGAAGAGGATCATGCATGTGCATGAAACTGGACTCCTTGTCTTTAAGGTCATCTCAGGGATTGTTTGTTATGTTCTCGTGTCCTCATGCTGGCTGCAGGTTCCTGCTGCTGCGGTCAGCTGCGTCCTTCACGGCCAGGTCCTTCTGCGCGGGGGGCGTGTCCAAGCCTGGCAGGGCGCCGGACATGGCAGAAGGTAAGACAGCGACCTCGCTTCCTGTGGGATTTGATTTCCTGCCACCTGGTTTAATCAACATGTGCCTGTCTGGCTGTGCAGGAAGTTTGCCGTGTTGATTTGGATTCTAGTTTTTGCTGACTCACCTGCTTCCAGACCTGTGATGCGATCCCCACATGTCAGATTTTTTTCGGCATAGCAATAGAAAATAACATAAATGGCAATTGAGTCTGATTATCAGGCACAGAAATTAATTCCTTTATATTTAGATATGAACATGTTCGTCCAGGTAAAAATAGGCAGCTTTATTGATGTATAGTCATTTTGTCTAGGGCTGCAACTAACAATTATTATCATCTGTTGATTAATTTATCGATTAATCGATTTGTTGCATAGTCCATAAAATGTTAGAAAAAGTTAAAAAAAAATGTCACAGTGTGCAAAGCATCCCAAAATGACATCCTCAAATGTTATTCAGTTTCCTGTCCCAGAAGAGAGAAGAAACTAGAACAATATTCACATTTAACAAAGCTGACATCAGAGAGATTTTATTAAAAAAAATGACTCTAACCGTTTAATCGATTGTCAAAATATTTTGCGATTAATTTATTAGTTGACAACTAATCGAATAATCTTTGCAGCTCTAATTTTGTTGTTACAACCTTTCAAGTGCCATGACTTTAGAGGGTCACTTTTCTGGACTTTGATGCCGTTTGCTGTCATAATATGGGAGTTATATGTTGATGCAACACCTCGATGTAGGCCGTGAAAGTGCCCTGAACGCTTTTCTCAGTCTGTTAAGGTTATTGCTGCATGATCTTGCCACATTTTCTGGTGTCAGGCTGACAGCTCACGCTGATTTATTTAGCCAATAAACTTCTGCCTCATGTTTTGGAGACTTTCAGATAGGTACGCAGCGATCCACTACCCCGGACACACATTCAGACAGTGATGGGGGGGTCAAAGTTATCCTTGGCCTCATGTTACCTCACGTTAAAGAAATGAATTCCACACAGTGAGGTGTACAGATTTTAAATTTAGGAACATTTGAGTGAACTGGTATCAGATCGGTGCTCAATACTAAAAGACATCTGCAGTTGAGGTATCAGAGTTTGATTGGTGCATCCTTACTTTCAGAGGATATGACAATAGAAATTCTCCGTGGCTCGTAGTAGAGGATAATAAAGGATTATGGAACGCAATGGAACGCCACTCAAAATGCCAGAAGGGCTGCCTCCCTATGGACCCCTATGGGCCACTACTGATGCGTGGAAAGATTCACTCGGAAGGCAGAGTTCCTAATTTCCAAGCTAGGTTATTGACAAAAATAGGGCCGGTGTGAGAATAAATGCCAAGGCCGTTTTTTGATCCCAGTCCGTCACTGTATGACCCTTTATTTTATGACATTCTAGTTCAAACTAGGGCTGAACTATTCATCGTTTTCAAATTTTTTGAAATTTTTTTTTTTAAGATTTGAAAGAAAGCGATTAGCTAATTGCGAAGGCTGCGATTAATCAAATGGCAAATATTGAGTTGAATATTTGGTGTAACATTTAGATTTTTTTTAACATTTTTTTTATTCCTTTTTTCAGTTTTTTTTCATAAGATAAATGCTGGAATAATGTTACACGTCACAGATTGTTTACAGAAACGTCCTATTTTCAGTCGATCTTTCATTCATTTTTTTCTGTTACTTTATTTAACATGATTGCAGAAGGTGCAATATGTAGCTAAAAAATAATAATTGTGAATCGAATTTAGGGCTGCACGATATGAGGAAAAGCTGCGATGTGCGATAACGTTGTTTAATATTGCGATGACGATATGACTTGCGATAAATATTCAAATGTAAATGTTAGCTGTACTGTTCCCATGTCTTAGTGCTTTAATAGGTTCTTTGCAAACCTAAACATTGAATAGCCTATTCCCACTGAATAAAGAAATCAAATAGATCATTTTTGACATGCTTTTATTGAACAAATTACACATAAATGAGGCATTATAACTATAAGAAATTAACGTTCGACGAAAATCTTTTAAACTGACCTTTGTTGATCTGAACTGAAGACAGATTCAGCAACTGCACGGCCATATTTTCTGTGAAATGGCTCCCAATTAAAATTCTGAAGTCATGTACTGTATGTGCATAGTTGCTCTGAATTTTCTGTTAGAAAAAAAAACATATCTTATCGCTTATTATTTTTTTAAGACTGTTAATGGAAACAATACAGAGCAGCGCCGCCTGCTGCTATGGAGACGTATTACGCTTTGCGTCGTCTCAGTGTGTAAACTGTTTTCCCTTATTCATCGTGTCAGACCGTCTGTTGCGATGTGTTCATCGCGCTAGTTCATATCGCGATGACGTTGAAAATTCCATGTATCGTTCAGCCCTAATCGAATTGTAATCGCAATATCTGGCAGAAAAAAAATTGCAATTAGATTTTTTTCAGCCCTAGTTCAAACCTTTGATTGAGAAATTGAAGAAAAGAGTTGTGAGATGAAATGACCTCCCCGCTGAAGACGGGACAGCAGAGTCAACAGGCTGAGAACACACCCAGACGTACCGTACCGTGCAAACACACGCTAATCTCTCATTTACTAAAAACAAACCCTCTAAGCGATAAGTACAGTGGCTTGGCTAGTTGTTTGTTTTGAGAGGGATGAACTTGAAGTGTTTGACATGTCTCGCTCCTGTGGCGGCGTAAGCTCTTCAGCGTCTGTCTCGAGGATGTAATGAAATGTAACATGTTGACATGTCTGTGTGAATTCCCCTTACGTACGTACATCCAGTCTCATCCTGCACCTTGTTTTA